>NC_141091.1:3962500-4145000 GCF_041138505.1 Cibotium barometz | reverse complement strand
TGGCTTTCCAAGGGCCTTGCTGGCAACATGCCATTTTTTCCGGCTCTGCGTGCCTTCTTCGTCCAGGTGCTGTCCGTGACCTGTGCCCACTGCCTTCTTCACCTACGCAGCTTCCTCACCTGCATGCACCACCTTCTTCACTTGCGCAGTGCTCCTCACGATGCCACTTCGCCATGTTCCCACCTATTCCTCACATGCATCTTCTTCGCCCTGCTGTTCTCACCTCCTATTCGCCTCCTTGTTGGTCCTCGTCCTGTGCTACACCTATGCCTTCCGCCCACAGCTCTGCTCTCTCAAGTCAAAGTCTACCACAGCTGCACTTTGAAAAATTGATGCCTCCCATGAAGTCAAAGTCTACAACGGCTGCACTCTGAAACCTTCCAGAGATACCTACAATAGCATTCCCTCCAAGCCATCATCACTAGCCTTTGAGCTGCCTCTACCTCAACATCATGGCACTATCACTGGCAACAATCGACATATTTTCTAGTGCCCCGTTTCCTACCTGTCAAACCAAGATGCAGCTCGTGCTCATGCAAGAGGGAGTATGAATGGAGATGACGAAGATCCAAGAGAAATTGCTCCAAACAAACAAAAGGTGTGGCGACAAAAAAATGAGAAAGCCATTGCCCTAATTAGCCTAAGTCTTGCATCACATAGCCTTCAAGTCCACAGGCAAATATGGGGAAAACTGGAGGGTAATCTTCTGTAACAAAATCACTAACTCTGAGGTTTTCTTGAAGCTCAAGTTTTATGATCTTAAAATGAATGAAAATGAAGAGTTAAGTGATCATGTGGCCAAGTTTGGGTCAATAACCGAACAACTTAGGTCCTGCAAAAGGATGGGACACAAGGAGGCCAACTGCTTCAAAAAACTAGAAAAAGAGCAAGAAAAGCATCAAACAAATCTCATAGCTGAAGATGAGGAGGTACCAACTAAAGAAGAAGAAATAGTTACAGCAAACAACCCAAGTCTCCCTCAATGAGGAAGACTATGACTCGGCATTCTAGTTGTTTTTTTTTGAGTGTGAGTGTCAATAAGAGTCCTCTACCCAAGAAGTCCCCCGAAAAAGATTTGTAATAAATGTTGTGTTGTGTGCCTTGGCCCTTCACTTATGAAAGGCTCCATGTTATCCTTTATCCTTGTTAGGAGCTAGGGGGGTGACGAAGAGCTAGTCTTGCTGCTTTGGTCACTTCCTAATTGGAGGGTTAGCATGGCAAGGGAGGTGCGCATGGCTAGATCTCTCCCTTGCAGCATGTGATGGAGTTGGAAGATAGCTACTTCCTTTGCGTATTGGGTCTCACCACCTTTGCTACGAAGGGGAGATTGTTGGACATTTGGAGCCTCATGTGCGTGTGTTCGTCTCGTGTATGAGTCATCTTATGTGTGTATAACCTTATTCATGTGTATGTATGTGTGAACACCCCCTTATATTTGCATAAGGTAAGTGTGACGCTCATGTGTGTGTCTGTGAGTGTGAATTGTTTGGGTCAAAAGATAAGGTTCTAAACCTACAAAAAGGCATGTACTTGGTGTAAGATCATATCAATCAAATCCCTATCATTGAGTCATGCAAATACTCTCTCTTTTAGAGCTTTGTTCTCTCTCTTCTCTCTCTCTCTCTCCCATGGCTCACCATTTTTAACATGGTTCCCGGATCCTTGGGTCGAGTGGTGTGATTTCCTGGAACCCTGAAAGACATGTCAAGATTAGGATCAAGTGGTATGATTCCCGGATCCTTGGGTCAAGTGGTATGATTTCCTGGAACCCTGAAAGACATGTCAAAATTGATTCTCGGATCCTTGGGTCAAGTGATATGCTTCCCAAACCTTATGGTCAAGTGTTATGATGAGCTCATGGTACGATCAGATTCTTAAAGAGATCACCAGTAGGTTTGCTATCACCAGCCTAGACATTTCCCAATATGAAAGGGGTCTGGTGAACTTCAAAACGTCTAAATATTCAGAAAATACAAGCTTTGGGAATGGGGGATTATCCTAGAATACAAAGAATCACACTCCAAAAATTTACGGGGATTACTATTTTTGGCCTGACTTCCGATGGAAATTTTGTTTGCGTCATTACGTCTGGAATTGAGCAAATACCAATAGGTGCCAAAGTACATACCAAAGTGAGACAAGTGGCTTGACACTTGTTAGAAAGTGGATCAAAGCGAGACAAGTGGCCTCACATTTGTCACTTCAACTATTGTGTGGCTCTCCACTTATCATCATAGCCTTCTCTTTCCATTTTCACTCATGGGAGCCCCAAATCTAGAAATTGGAGCCCTCTCTTTATTTGGAGAAGGCTCTCTTGCTACACACTAGCCTTCTCTTTCCATTTTCACTCATGGGAGCCCCAAATCTATAAATTGGAGCCCTCTCTTTATTTGGAGAAGGCTCTCTTGCTACACACTAGCCTCTACCAATGCTACAGGCTTCCCTAATGATGGCTACTCTCTCTCTCTCTCTCTCTCTCTCTCTCTCTCTCTCAGGCTACCCATGAAAAATATCGACTGTTGGGGACTGTTGTGGAGGCTTCCATCGCAAAGAAATACTGAAGGCAAAGGTATTTAAGCATTTTATTATGATTTCTAGCCCTTGTACTTGTTGTGCCAGCCATTGTACTTGTACCAACCAATGTACTTGTACCAACCATTGTCCTTGTTGTACTAGCTGAATGGAGAGCTAAACCTGTTGTACCAACTCTATTGTATGAAGACCCATGGTTTTTGGGAAGATATATGGATTATATTGTTGGCTCGGCATTTCTACACCCTGTGTATTGGCTGAACTTTATGGTTGCCTTGTGTTGACTGTGTTATGGCATTTTGTATATGGATAATCCGGCATCTCCTGTGGGGAGAGTAAGGCCCTCAAAGCTTGTACATGATATTTTCTTCTTGGGTAATAAAATATTGGGGGGGCGGGGGGGAGGGGGGAGGGGGGGAGGCCCATTCCGGCCTCTATGCGGTGTCAGCTAGGCACATCCTTCTTTTACAGTTTTGTGAATTAAGTGGCATATATTTAAGGTTGTGGCCAATTTCAGTGTTTAATTGCATTAATGGTCAAGTGTTTTGTGAAACCCCCAAGCCCTCCGGAAGTTACATTGGTATCAAATCATACGGCTTTCTCTCATTCTTATGTGAGAACGATATTATTAAGGTGCATACTATGGCCATTGGTAGGATTATACATAGTAGTACCAGGCATAATGGGAAGTGAACATTATGGTTTCTTGGAGTCTGTGAGAGGAGGCATCTATCTTCTATCTTTGTATTATGGAATCTGCTTCTCAAGCTCAAAGCAAGCTATAATGGAGTTCTATTGGTCTCATGGCTTCATGTATATATGTATGTATATATACATACATATATATATATATACATATACATATATACATATACATATACATATACATATGTATATATGTATGTATGTATGTATGTATGTATATATACATACATTATATATATACATATATATATATATACATATACATATACATATATATATATATACATGTATATATATATACATATATATATACATATACATATACATATATATATATACATGTATATATACATATGTATATGTATACATGTATATACATGTATACATATACATGTATATATATATATATATATATATATATATATATATATGTATGTATATATACATACATATACATACATATATGTATGTATGTATATATACATGTATATATACATACATATACATACATATATGTATGTATGTATATATATATGTACATATACATATATATATGTATATATATATACATATACATACATATATGTATGTATGTATATATACATGTATGTATACATACATATATGTATGTATATATACATGTATATATATGTATATATACATGTATATATACATACATATATGTATGTATATATGTATGTATACATACATATATATACATACATATATATATATACATGTATGTATACATATACATGTATGTATACATACATATATATATATACATGTATGTATACATATACATGTATGTATATATATATATGTATGTATATATATGTATATACATATATGTATATATATACATGTATATATATATATATATATGTGTATGTATATATGTATATACATACATATATACATACATATATATATGAATGTATATATACATGTATATATATATATGTATATATATATATATATATATATATGTATATATATATATATATATATATATATATATGTATATATATATATATATATATATACATGTATATATATATACATGTATATATACATACATATATATATGTATGTACATATATATATATATGTATGTATATATATATATGTATGTATATATGTATGTATATATATATATGTATGTATATATGTATGTATATATATATATATATGTATGTATGTATGTATGTATGTATGTATGTATGTATACATACATACATATATATACATACATATATATATATATATATATATATAGACTAGGCATATTGTTTCCTGCAGTGACTAGGCATATTGATTACTGAAGAGGGGAATGTTGTATTTTCATTAGCTCTAGAAAGCTTTGGAAAGCGTTGGATAGCTCGAAACATTGAGCTTGGAGACCTAGCACAACTCGATGACTCAAAGACAATGGTAATCACATGTCCCGAGGAGTCTCTTCAATTAAGTACGTACGTAAATTCTTGTGAGTCTAGAAGTGAGACAAGAGTGTGGAGCATTAGTGGATGATCCACCTTACCAAGCATCCTGTACCTTGGCATGGGATATCATGTCGCCTACTTCATGGGGAGATGAGGGTTTGTGATGGAGAAAAGGCACTCTGGAGACTCATTCCTTGAGCACCTTTCTTGGGTATTGATGGTTTAATATATTGCTTCTATGTCTCATGTTGGAAATTTTGGTGATCCTATAGAACACACCCTTTGGATCAAGACTGTACTTTCAAGAATAATTATCTACTTATTATGATTGGGATGTGATCCAAATGGATGTCAAAAGTGCATTCTTAAATGGTTATTTGGAAGAGGAGATTTATGTCAAAGGACCAGAGGGTTATGTTATCAAAGGCAAGGAGAATCTTGTATGCAAACTCTCTCAGGTTGTTATGGTCTCAATTAAGCTCCGAGCTTGGTATTCTCTAATTGATGAGTTCTTATTACAAAGTGGCTTCATCCGAAGTAAGTTTGATCCAAATTTGTACATTCTTCACGATCAGATCATATTATTTTATTTCTTGTGCATAAACACACAGTCAGCGAACTTCTCCTCCCCTGTGACAGACAACTTCATATGCAATCCTTGACGCCAACAAAAAACCTTATACAACTTTAGTAGAGCAATTGCTTTTGATAGAGAGAAAACAATGAGAGGAATACCTCGGAACTCCGACATCTATGACGCCTAAACACACATACCTCTTCAGCCTCTGCGTTAGGCTAATACCAACTATAAAGTCCTTCCCAAAATCTACCCTAAGCACAACTGAAAACCAAGGTTAGTCCTAAACCAAATCATGAGGCAACAAGCTAGCTCACCTCCCAACCGCGATCGGCATCCACCAATCCCCCAAGCCAAGGCTAGGGCTTCCAACTGTGAAGTCCTTCCCAAAATCTGCCTTGAAAACCAAGGTTAGTCCTAAACGAAATCATGAGGTTGCATGCTAGCTCACCTCCCAACCACAACTAGCATCCACTAATCTCACCTGAGCCAAGGTTAGGGCTCCCTCCATGTGCATGGGATGAGCATGTATGCTCTCCTGGTCCAAGCCAGACCTTCAGTGTTCACAATATGTCTCACAACTCTCACTTATATAGTAATAACTACGCCATAAATAGCTAACTCGCTATAAAAGGCCATAAAGCTTGTTTTATCAATCCAAGAAACCTAGCCAAGTATCGGCCTACTAATCTCTAATCCCAAGGCCCCTTAACCCTATTGGATTAGTTTCCTAATCCATAGATTACTACCCAATGAGTCAGAAAGAGAAGCAAATGAAGACGAGCCTAATCCCCAAGCAACAAACAATAGCATCGGCCACCTCAAGAAATGAGCATTAGTGCATGCTCACGTGGAGAACTGTCACAAAATTCTTCATTGCTTCTATTGTTCAGGTGTGGCATGTGGAACCTGACATGACATACATGTATGGCTTGTGGAGCCTGACATGGTGTGTTTGTATGGCAATATGAAGCTTGACATGACAATACATGTATGGCTCATGAAGCCTGACATGACAGTACATGTATGGCTTGTGGAGCCTGACATGGTGTACGTGTATGGCTCACAGAGCCTGACATGATGTGATTTCCCAAGAATACCTATCTTGGTGATCTTCTATATTTATGTTTTGGGAAGATTCCAGAAGGATCATGAACACTTTATCCGATACAACTGAGCAGATGGGTGTTTCTTCCAGTCTAGCGCTTCACTCACGTGTGTGCATGACTTTGATTTTATATTTGGATGACTTGTCTTGTATGCCTGGACAATGCCTGAGATTACTGCCTGTGGTGTCCATGGGGACGGGGACGCTCAGGCACCCTGTGGACATGTATGTGCACACCTGTTTGGGACTGACAGGTGGTCTACATGTGTTTTGTAGGTGGTAAGTGTCCCTAAAAACCCAATTTACAGCTTTATAATTTCACATACTAATATTTATTAGTGCAGGTCCACAGTGCACACTCACTTATAAGTGACCGGACAACTTATAAGTCATTCACACTAGGCAGGACTATTTTAATACATGTGGCAGCCAAGCGGCGGGCACTAGACCTGATTTGAGTCATCTGCATGTAGGCACCCCCTCCTCGACCTAAAAAGCACATGCCTGAGCTATTAATGGCAGAGAGGCTCTATTACTAGGGAGGAACTCGAGTTGGGACATGCGCATGCTTTTCAGGTGCATGGAAGAGCTGGTCGACCAGATCTGGAGCCTTCTACCGCCATCCACCGCAACAGATTTCAACAAAGTGTGAGGAGAAAGCTGGTCGACTTCTTCTGGAGAATTCTCTGCTACTGGCTGGCTGTTTACAGCCCTGAAAAGCTGCTGGCCAGGGCATCTGGAAGAGCATAAGTGCTGGTCAATTTGTGTGGGAGACATCCTTTGCTGATCGGAGACCTTCTGGCGTGTAAACTTCTGCTGGTCGACTGCTGAAAACAGCCCCTCAAGGCTGGTCGATTTGCTCTGTGAGCCAGACAGGTGGAAGATGGGAGTTACGGGCTGATGTGGAAATTCTATGAGCTGTCCATGGTTGTCTTGCATGTGCTCTAAGCTAGGAAAACTCTGTTGTTCCAAGAAGGGACATCAAATTCAGCATATTTTTTGCTTTCGTTTTCATCTTGTACTGGAAGATTCATGTGCTAGCCAATGGAGAATCCCTGGGCACCTGCAAGGTTGTATTTGAAGCAGATTCCTTTTTGGTAATCTAACCATAAAGAGGGGGGTCAGCCCATCTTCTGGCTCCTAGTGTGGTGTATTGTGCAGAGCTGTTCTCTCTCTCTCTCTCTCTCTCTCTCTCTCTCTCTCTCTCTCTCTCTCTCTTATCTGGCATGTTTTATGCGTTTGATCAATTTTCATGATTGATAAGATTTCCATGTTTCAGTTGCCCTTCCGTTACATTGGTATCAAAGTTTGGCTTTCTACAAAGCTTGTGCCATATATGATGCTGAATATGGCTGTAACGAGTCATTATCCGTGAGAGAAGGTTGGGATTCTAAGGTAGCCCTCATCTTACTGTCGCGCCTCAAAAGAGGTTACCTTTGGTTTAAGCAGCAGTGAGCGTGTGGAAAGACTTCGTGGCCCTCTTGTCTATGTAGGGACACAGTTGCACCCTTGCAGTCTATTCAGTGTCATCCTTGGAAAGCTGGTAGAGAGCGATTTTGGGGCACGTAAATTCTTTTCTTTCTGAAGATCTGGTAAATAAGTCATGGCCAGCCATTCAGATCATTCTGAGGAGGACACTATCACTTCTATTCGCCGCATGCGGGAAGAGGATAGAGACAGGAACCAAGTTGGGGCTTTGGTAGATAATGATCCACCGTTATCTACTAGGGCTGAAGATCTTGATGCATTGATGAATGAGCTTGAAGAGCTCCGTGCCTTGCAAAGGGACCCGAATGTACAGAGGGTTATTGAGTACAAGTCTCAGGTTAAGGCAGATGTGGTCACTTTTGATGCAATTGTCCAACAGATGGGGATTGAGAAACCTCGAGTGTTGGTTGTTCCTTATTTGAAAAGCTGTGGCGATGTTGTTTCCGATGATGAGGGCAAGTGGGTCTTCACACAGCAACCTCGCAGGCGATCCTGTGAAGGGAATTCTGATGATGTTGTCAGAGGGCATGCAGCCCGAACCAATGATGTGAGAGGGCATGCAGCCCGAGCAAGTGATGGGAGTGGGCATGCAGCCCGAACAAATGTTATGAGAGGGCATGTAGTCTAGGCAACTGGTATGAGAGGGCATGCAACCCAAGGGAATGATGTACATCAACATGCAGCCCGAGTGGATGATGAGGGGTTTTCAGCCCATATGAGAGATGCAAAAGATCTTAATGCATTGTCGGTGATAGCTCCACCTTCTAGGTATGTTCCTACCCCCAAAGTTCCATCCCGTATGGAGGGTTTTGCACGGGAAATCAGCCATAGATCTGGGCATCGCCGCCAGACATGGCCTTTGGGCATGTACAACCGAATCTAAATCCATAATGATCCAACACATATTGGCAATAATCAATGCCACACAACCTAAACTCTCAGAAAAGCATCTAAGGTGGGCAAATTTCTTGTCCATGTTTCATTTTCAGATTTTGCATACTCCGGGCAAGAAGAATTTGGTAGCGGATGCTTTGTCACGCAGGCCTCAAGTGCATGCCATGACTTACCGCCCATCATCAGGACCTGTCAGGGATGCGGGATATGTACTCTTTGGACACAAATTTTCAGTTTATTTGGGCTGATTTGAATGGTGATACTGTTGTCCTATCTTATTCGATCCGAGATGGTTTTCTAATGATGCAAAACCACATTTGTGTGGTCCAAAAAGGTTATGGAAGAGTGTCATGCTCCTCCGTATGCAGGTCATTGTGGCATTCTGGCTACCACACAAGCTTTGGAAAGATATTTCTTTTGGCCAGCTTTACGCAGGGATATTGAAACTTATGTTCGTGAGTGCCTAGTGTGTTAGAAAGTCAAGTTTGATATGCACAAGACACCCGGTTTGCTTCAGCCTTTACCCATTCCACAAGAACCATGGGAAAACATTGCCATGGATTTCATTATGGATTTGCCGAGATCAGTACGTAATGATGCTATATGGACTATCATCAATTGCTTTAGTAAACAAGCACATTTTATTCCTGGGAGAAAAACAATCAAGCCAAAGCACATGGCAAAGTTGTTCTTGGCTCAGATCTTCAAACATCATGGCATACCCAAATCTATTGTGGGGGATAGAGAACCTCGAACCACTAGTTTATTTTGGCCGGCATTGCTTGATAATATGGACACAAAGCTGAATTTTTCATCAGCTTATCATCCTCAAACGGATGGTCTGCGTGAGATTGCAAATTCAACCGTACGTGATTTGCTCAAGTGTTATGTATCTCAACTAAAGACAGATTGGGAAAAGTATTTTCCCTTGGTTGAGTTTACATTCAATAATACTATGCATTCTTCAACTAACAAGGCTCCATTTGAGATAGTTTATTGCAAGGTGGTGCTACCACCTATCTTACGAACAAAAGATGAAATCTTTGCAATAGATGAGTATGTCCAAGATTTGGATACTGCGTTTGCACAGGTTCAGACAGCAATAGAAAGATCTCAAGCTAAGCATAAAAAGGCAGCTAACAAGCACAGGCAAGAAGTTATTTTCAAGGAAGGTGATTGAGTGTTACTTAAGTTCGAGAAAGCCCGTCTTCGCAAGTGGCCAGGTAAAGAAGGTCAGTATCCTAAGCTTTCAAACACGTATTATGGACCATTCCAAATCTTGGAGAAGATAAATGAAGTGGCTTATAGATTGGTATTGCCCGATCACTGAAAAATACATAATGCATTTCATGCCAGCTTGCTGAGGCCTTATGTGGGACCACCTCCTATGGAAACAGTGTTGGAAGATCCACCAGAGGTGGATGAACTTGAGGAGATATTGCAACCTGAACAGATAGTTTTTCATAAGGAGCGTAAGCATGCAAGTGACAAGCTAGTACCCTGTGAAATTTAAAAACTATTTGGCTATGGATGAAAAATGGATGGACGAAGATTATTTTCAAGATTATCCAAAACTTTTGAAGGCCTATCTGGAAGCTTTTCAGTTGCGGTCAACTACTTAGAAGCCGGGGGGAATGTCACAAAATTCCTCATTGCTTCTGTTTTCTACTGTTCATGTGTGGCATATGGAGCCTGACATGACATACATATATGGCTTCCTGGAGCCTAACATGGTGTGTTTGTATGGCATATGGAGCCTGACATGACAGTACATGTATGGCTCATGGAGCCTGACATGATAGTATATGTATGGCTTGTGGAGCCTAACATGGTGTACGTGTATGGCTCATGGAACCTGAAATGATGTGATTTCCCGGGACCCTGGTGATCTTCTATATTTATGTTCTTGGAAGATTCCAGAAGGATCATGTAAGTTGGTTGAACACAATGCTAATCAATACACTTAAATACACTAAGATTTGAAGGACACTTGCTCAAATACAAGAAGTAAAATTGCTGAATTTGACAAGAGACACACAATGAGCCGGAACGGCCGACCCCTCCCTTGAGTAAATTGTATTACTATTGGAGAAATTCAATACATAGCTTCACGGGCATCCATTGCCAAATCCTCCATGCCAATGCATATGAAATTCAGCATTTAGAAAACAATGGTATGTCGATGTAGATCACCAAGGAGCTGCCTTGATGCCCGGCCCGACTTCAGTGCCCATATTCTCTACCATTGGCTCTATGTTCTACCAAGCAAGGTAGCAACATCTTCAAGAGCACATAGGACAAGAGAAATACTACACAGGGCGGCTAAACAAGGAGTCCTGCCCTTCTACTGAGTAAGTAATGACAACACATTGTCCAATTAGCTTACCAGTCTTCATAGAAGTTGTTGCAAGCGGAAGCCTTCGCGTTGGAAGCTTTAGAAGTGTTGATATCTTCGATTTGCCGCAATCCTTCGCGACAAAAGTCTTCAAGAGGATGAAGGGAACTTTGGGAAAGCTTCCCCTATGGTTCAACTTGAGAAAGGAAGGCTGAAATTAGGGTTTTCAGCAAAAAGACCAGAAATTACAGCAAAAATGAGAGCTGTTTTGCTGAATTTCAGTCATTGGGAGTGAGTAGGAGAGTGATTAGCACTTGGAAACACTCTTGGAAGCTTGGAAAACACCCTAGCAAGTTGGGTATGGCTATGGAGAGCTTGGAAATGGAGAGAAATGGTGGAAAAACAGAGTTTTCAGCCTCCAAAAATCCTCATGCAGAGAAAACACGAATTTCTCTTAATAAGTAAGTGAATTGGGGTCCAATCAGGTGAAGGGACATGGGGAGATGCCCATTTATGAGTAAAAAGGGAGGATCAGGTCCTAGACATTGAGTCTTGTCCACCTCGGGACTTCAGTGAGTGTGAACTTGGAAGCGGTCATAATTTATAAGTGACTTTTGGGCGCCCAAACTTTAATGAAATGGGAACGCACTCACTTATAAATATTGGCTAAGTCCTAAGGGCTATTTGAGCCTAGATCGGGAAATACTTACCACCTGTTCACATGCCACACAACCATGTCAGCAAACAATTTCACACGCACGGTTCACGGGCGGGCGTCCCCTAGCCCGGAACTACACATAGGTCATGCAGGCATGAAAACAGCATGCAATTTCATTTGCAGGCAAGCACATAAAGATGCTATGCAATGCAGCATTGGCATGAGCAATTTCCGTTCATGAAACCATATAAGACCAGGCGTTTCCAGGCAAGTATATGCAATACCAGACCCAGTGGAAAGCCAATCCTCCAGGCGTTTCCGGGCATGTACACAAAGGCACAAGTCCCAGCAGAAAGCCAAGTCCGCCAGGCGTTTCCGGGCATGTACACAAAGGCACAAGTCCCAGCGGAAAGCCAAGTCCTCCAGATATTCCGGGCATCATTACATCAAGTCCCAGCGGAATATCATATCCAACTATACAGCATGACACGTGTCAATCACCTGCATAGGCATATTCCATAAGCCATGGACACCAATCCAATATGTACATAGTGTGAAAGCAAGAGTGAACCATTTGGGTGGCCAAATGGTGACATTCCCCTCCGCTTCTAAACAGTTGTCCGCAACTGAAATGCATCCAAATATGTCTGAAGCACATGCGGGCAATCTTTGAAGAACTCTTCATCTATCCATTTAGCATCAATGGGAAGATAGTTCTTAAACTTCACAAGGTACGCCTCACAACTTTGCCTGCAGCAGCAGCAAGCTTGCGTTCCTTGTGATACACAATCTGCTCTGGCTGCAAGATCTCCTCAAGCTCATCCACTTGTGGTGGATCCTCAATGACCATTTCACTGGGCTCCGGCCCTACATACTTGCGAAGGAGACTCACATGAAAAGCATTGTGTATGTGCCAATGACTAGGTAATGCCAATCTGAAAGCCACTTCATTGATCTTCTCGATCACTCGAAAAGGCCCATAGTACCTGGTTGCAAGCTTAGGATATGCACCCTCTTTGCCAGGCCTCTTTGCAAGTCTTGCTTTCTCAAATTTCAGCAATACCCAATCATTCTCTTTAACATCCAATTGCCTTCTATGCTTGTCGGCAGCCTTTTTATGCTTCTCTTGTGACCTTGTAATGGCTGTCCACACCTGAGCAAAAGCAATATCCAAGTCTCTTACATACTCATCAGCTGCAAATATCTCATCCTTTGTGCGAAGGATGGGTGGCAAAACCACCTTACCATAAACAATCTCAAACGGGGCCTTTCCCGTAGATGCATGCACCGTGTTGTTGTATGCAAATTCCACAAGCGGTAAGTACTTCTTCCAAGAAGACTTCTGATCCGCCACATAACATTTCAAGAGATCCAACACGGCTGAATTTGCAGCCTCACTTTGCCCATCCGTTTGAGGGTGATAAGCTGATGAGAAGTCCAATTTGGTACCCATATTATCAAATAAGGCCCGCCAAAAGAGACTTGTAGTCCTGGGATCTCTATCCCCCACAATGGACTTCGGCATTCCATGATGTTTGAACACTTGTGCAAGATATATTTTAACCATATGCTCAGCTTTGATGGTCTTTTTGACCGGCAAGAAATGAGCTTGCTTGCTAAACCTGTCCACAATTGTCCAAATTGCATCATTACCCTGTTGGGTACGTGGCAAGTCCATAATGAAATCCATTGTAATACTTTCCCATGGCTGCGTGGGAATAGGCAATGGCTGAAGCAAACCTGATGCCTTTTGCCTATCAAATTTCACCTTTTGACAGGTGATACATGCACGTACATGTGCCTCTATGTCCTTCCGCATACCTGGCCAAAAGAAATACCGCTCAATCATGTGCGTAGTAGGCATTATGCCTCTATGACCAGCATATGGAGGAGCATGGCACTCATCCAAAACCTTTTGCCTCATGTCAGACACCACACATAGGCAATTATCTTTCATGAGATAACCCTCTTTGATCACATATGAGGCATGTGCATGACCAGCCATCAAATCAGCCCAAATAGTGGCAAAATCAGCATCCGTATGATACAAATCACGCATGGTAGACAAGTCCCCATGAGAGGCAACCGAGATAGCTGCTACATACCGCTTTCGTGACAATGCATCGGCCACTACATTCTTCTTTCCCGGGGTGTGCAAGATCTGAAAATGAAACATAGAGAGGAAATTGGCCATCCTCATATGCTTCTCTGACAATTTAGTTTGAGTAAGAAAATATCTCAAACTCTGGTGATCTGTCTTCACAGTGAAATCAGCCCCAAGAAGGTAATGTTTCCATATAGTAAGTGCATGAATTACAGCCAAGAGCTCTTTCTCATAAATGCCAAGAGATAGCTCTGCATCATGCAATCTACGACTCTCATAAGCCACGGCATGTCCCTCTTGATTAAGGACAGCCCCTATGCAATTTCCAGATGCATCACATTCCACACAAAAAGGCTTTTGCAAATCCGGAATGATCAACACTGGACCATGAGTAGTTGCATCTTTCAATGTGAGGAATGCATCTCTCTCTACATTAGTCCATTTGAACACGGCCTTCTTCTTTGTCAAATCATGCAAAGGAGAAGCAATCCATGCAAAGTGCCGAATGAACCTGCGGTAGTAAGAGCATAATCCAAGAAAACTACGGATCTCATGCACTGAACTCAATTCGGGCCAATTCCGAATTGCATCAATCTTTGCAGGATCCATCCGCACTCCATCTTTGGACACAATATGCCCAAGATAATGTATCTCTGACAAGAAGAACTCACTCTTCTTTGCATTTATGAAGAGTTTATGCTTATGGAGCTCTTCAAAAACAATAGCCAAATGAGCTTTATGCTCTTCTTCGGTCTTCGAGAAGACTAGTATGTCATCAAAGAAGACACCTGTAAATTTCCTGTACCCACGGAATATGCGATCCATCATTCTATTGAATGTAGCCGGGGCATTTGTAAGACCAAAAGGCATAACAAGATACTCATAAAGCCCAAATGCTGTCCTGAAAGCAGTTTTGTGTACATCCTCAGGCACTACACGCACTTGATGATATCCACTCTTGAGATAAATTCGGCTAAAGCATGCCGATCCATCCAACTTGTCAAGGATGTCGTCTATGCGTGGAATCGGAAACCGATTCTTGATGGTAAGCTTATTCAAAGCTCTATAATCCACACACATACGAAAGGATCCATCCTTCTTTTGAACCAAGAGAACGGGTGAACAATCTGGAGAAGAGCTTGGCTGAACCAAACCCTTCTGAAGAAGCTCATTCACTTGCTTCATGATCTCCTCTTTTTGGGATGCACTTACACGATAGGCTGGCCTATTAGGTGGTGAGCTACCCGGCACAAGATCAATGCGATGATCTTCCGGTCGTACAGGTGGTAACTCATTTGGTAACTCATCAGCAAAACAATCATTGTGCTCTTGCAAAAATTTCAGCCTATCATTACTAAGAGTGTTTACATGTACATTATTTTTCTCAACATGATCTCGTACAAAAATCAAGTACGCAAAAATACTCTTTTTCATTACTTTCTTAATTTGTACATGAGATACAAGGGGAATGGTATCACCCTCTTCACCAGCATCAATTACATGTTCTCGGCCTTTATGCATGAAGGTGATCCTGTTAGTCTTGTAAGCCTTGCACGGATCAATACGTGTATGCCAAGGCTTTCCAAGCAATACATCACAGCCATTCAAAGGCGCCACAAGAAAATCCTCATGATCCACATAGCCTTGAATGTGTATGCGCAACTTGCCAAAAATAGGCATGACCTGCACTTCTCTACCAACAAAGGCAGCCCCTGCTTCAATTTGAGGACCCATGTCCTCCACTTCAATACCCAAAGCAACTGCCATCTGAGTGGATATGAAATTCTCCGATGCACAATCATCAAACATGAACACAGCGGGTTGATCTTTGAGTTGTCCCCAAGCTTTACATACAACCCTATCTTTGCTATCATGTGAAGTGTTGCCCTGCACATCCGGAACCATATGCACATTAGGCTTCGGTACATTAGCATTTTCAGCTTTGTTCTTCTTATTTGGGCATGCTCTTGCCATGTGCTCAGTGCTGCCACAAGTAAAGCATTTGCCTTCACGCATATATTGCTCCTTCTTCTCAGCACTAAGACCAAAGTTTGCCGGCTTATAAGGGCGCTTGTTAGCAAACTTATTTTCAGCTTTTGGACCTGATTTGGCTTGGTTTTGGTCCCTTTTAGGTGGCTGTCCATCATTTTGCAGGTTTTGGACAGCCCTCTCTTTGCCTTGAAATGAGGGTTTAGCCTTATTGGATCGACTCAATTTGAGTTCCAATTGCTCGGTGGCGGTGGCGGTGACGATGGCGGCTGCGATTAATTGGTGTAAGGTATGACCAGGATACATTTGTAATCCCGCTTTGTACACGGGTTGCAATCCCGATTGAAACCTTCTCTTCCTTTCCGCCTCGGTGACATGCATAAATGGAGACACCTCCAAAAGCACTTTCCAAAACTTTTGTACATATGCATTTACCGATTCCCCCTCATTTTGCTTTACCCAATCCCACTTCATTGTTATCTCATTCAATGCATTGGGAGGCAAGAATTGAGCATAAAACCTCTCCTTGAACTCTTCCCATGATCTAACGGGATTCGGTGAGAGCTTCTCCGTGAGCCACCAATGGGCAGCACTACCTTTCATGAACATGCTTACATGCCGGATCATGGATTTCTGAGTGAAATCCTCATCACTGAAAGCAATATCAAACTGGGCAATAAAAGCAAGTGCCTTTGATGCATCGTATTCCCCATGATATGTGTCAAACTTCACAGATTTGTCTCCGGCTTTGAAGTCACGAGACTTTGATGCATGTGTGTGCATCTCAACATGTTTTCCCCCATGTTTGTCCATTGGGACAGTCCCTGTAATTGGCATCATTTTTGGACCAAAAGGTGATGCATAAGGCATATATACATGTGCCCTGTAAGCATGAGGCATGGCTGGTCCCTCAACATGCATTGATACATTTTCAGCCATAGCTTCTCCCTCACGCGCACACTCGAAGGCATGAGTGGCATGAGAGATACGCGGAATACCTGCACCAACAGAAAATTGCAGCCCATGTTGCATGTGTTGTGCATGTACATTTTCAGCCGGCAATGGCATTTGACATACATTTTGACCACTGCCATAAACATTGTATCCTTCACGGGCTACATGAGATATTCCTGTATGGCGTGAAGTCACCGATTATTCCTCTCCCATAGCATGGAGATTCATCCTCTTAGACATAACTTCTTGTTCGGGCACTTCTGGGGATTCCAAGACATGTGGGATGGTTGCCTTTTCTGCATAGGCATCCTCGGTACGAGCCAAGTATGCACGTGCTGCATCCCTTGGTTGCATGTGCAACTCTTGAGCAATCATTGCCATTGCATGATCCATATAAGATTCAGCTTTCTTGGTCTTCAAACTGTCATGTACCAATGGATCCTCGCGGCGATAGAGATTCAATTCTTCTTGTTGTGCTTGGAGAAGAGCCTGCATACGAGTAAGTTCAGCCCTCAAGACTATCGACTCTTCTTCTTGCATCTTCTCTTTGCCACGAGACGGCTGTCCCACATATTCATGTTCCCTATTGTGCACCACATGAGTTTGCTCATCCTGTAAAGCATTGGAGGCATGCATTTCATTGTCCCTGCCTCTTGTATTAGCATCTCCAACATTCATTGTATGGCTGTCCATAATGTTCTAAGTGTAGAGATAGCTAGTGTTCACGGTGATCGTCTCTCACGATAGAAGTGAAAGAGAACCGTATGCTCTGATACCAATGTAACTTGGTTGAACACAATGCTAATCAATACACTTAAATACACTAAGATTTGAAGGACACTTGCTCAAATACAAGAAGTAAAATTGCTGAATTTGACAAGAGACACAATGAGCCGGAACGGCCGATCCCTCCCTTGAGTAAATTGTATTACTATTGGAGAAATTCAATACATAGCTTCACGGGCATCCATTGCCAAATCCTCCATGCCAATGCATATGAAATTCAGCATTTAGAAAACAATGGTATGTCAATGTAGATCACCAAGGAGCTGCCTTGATGCCCGGCCCGACTTCAGTGCCCATATTCTCTACCATTGGCTCTATGTTCTACCAAGCAAGGTAGCAACATCTTCAAGAGCACATAGGACAAGAGAAATACTACACAGGGCGGCTAAACAAGGAGTCCTGCCCTTCTACTGAGTAAGTAATGACAACACATTGTCCAATTAGCTTACCAGTCTTCATAGAAGTTGTTGCAAGAGGAAGCCTTCGCGTTGGAAGCTTTAGAAGTGTTGATATCTTCGATTTGCCGCAATCCTTCGCGACAAAAGTCTTCAAGAGGATGAAGGGAACTTTGGGAAAGCTTCCCCTATGGTTCAACTTGAGAAAGGAAGGCTGAAATTAGGGTTTTCAGCAAAAAGACCAGAAATTACAGCAAAAATGAGAGCTGTTTTGCTGAATTTCAGTCATTGGGAGTGAGTAGGAGAGTGATTAGCACTTGGAAACACTCTTGGAAGCTTGGAAAACACCCTAGCAAGTTGGGTATGGCTATGGAGAGCTTGGAAATGGAGAGAAATGGTGGAAAAACAGAGTTTTCAGCCTCCAAAAATCCTCATGAAGAGAAAACACGAATTTCTCTTAATAAGTAAGTGAATTGGGGTCCAATCAGATGAAGGGACATGGGGAGATGCCCATTTATGAGTAAAAAGGGAGGATCAGGTCCTGGACATTGAGTCTTGTCTGCCTCGGGACTTCAGTGAGTGTGAACTTGGAAGCGGTCATAATTTATAAGTGACTTTTGGGCGCCCAAACTTTAATGAAGTGGGAACGCACTCACTTATAAATATTGGCCAAGTCCTAAGGGCTATTTGAGCCTAGATCGGGAAATACTTACCACCTGTTCACATGCCACACAACCATGTCAGCAGACAGTTTCACACGCACGGTTCACGGGCGGGCGTCCCCTAGCCCGGAACTACACATAGGTCATGCAGGCATGAAAACAGCATGCAATTTCATTTGCAGGCAAGCACATAAAGATGCTATGCAATGCAGCATTGGCATGAGCAATTTCCGTTCATGAAACCATATAAGACCAGGCGTTTCCAGGCAAGTATATGCAATACCAGACCCAGTGGAAAGCCAATCCTCCAGGCGTTTCCGGGCATGTACACAAAGGCACAAGTCCCAGCAGAAAGCCAAGTCCTCCCGGCGTTTCCGGGCATGTAAACAAAGGCACAAGTCCCAGCGGAAAGCCAAGTCCTCCAGATATTCCGGGCATGATAACATCAAGTCCCAGCGGAATATCATATCCAACTATACAACATGACACGTGTCAATCACCTGCATAGGCATATTCCATAAGCCATGGACACCAATCCAATATGTACATAGTGTGAAAGCAAGAGTGAACCATTTGGGTGGCCAAATGGTGACAGATCATGAAGCCCTAAACACTTTATCTGATACAACTAAGCAGACGGGTGTTTCTTCCAGTCTAGCTGCACTCATGTGTGTGCATGACTTTGATTTTATATTTGGATGACTTGTCTTGTTTGCCTGGACAATGCCTGAGATTACTGCTTGTGGTGTCCTTGGGGCAGGAGACGCCTGGGCACCCTATGGACATGTATGTGCACACCTGTTTGGGACTGACAGGTAGTCTACATGTGTTTTGCAGATGGTAAGTGTCCCTAAAAACCCAATTTACAGCTTTATGATTCCACATACTAATATTTATTAGTACAGGTCCACAGTGCACAATCACTTATAAGTGACCGGACAACTTATAAGTCATTCACACTAGGCAGGACTATTTTAATACATGTTGCAAGCAACTGGCGGGCACTAGACCTGATTTGAGTCATCTGCATGTAGGCGCGCCCCCTCCTGGACCTAAAAAACACACACCTGAGCTATTATTGGTGGAGAAGCTCTATTACTGGGGAAGAACTTGAGTTGGGACATGCGCATGCTTTTCAACTGGCGGGCACTAGACCTGATTTGAGTCATCTGCATGTAGGCGCGCCTACCCTAGTGGTCCACCTGTAAGCCCAACGAAGCGTGCAGTGACAGATGCAACCACATGTACGAGAGATAAAGATAGAGAGAGAGAAGGGGGAGAGAAAGATGGGAATATGGGATTCACGCGGTACACCACGCTGAGCAGGGAACAAGCCCCGCTCCCTCTTCAAGAATTTATTTCAGAAACAACCCACGGGCTTTTCCAAGACAAGACCAATACAACCATTGAATACAATATCAAACAAAGGTGTCGATGTCGAGATTGGGCCGAGGTCGGTGTCCAGGCACAAGATAGTTGATACCGAGCTCACCACCACGAGGATGACCCACAAGAGTCTTACACCGGGCTAGTACACCGAAATCCAATGAATCCAACTGATGTTCTCAAGTTTCCACAAAAACTCTTTGTTCTTAATCCAATCCGGACAAGGTAATCCCAAAAAGCTTCACACCAAGATGGATATATATCTCCACAAGGACGTCCCTTCTTTGTAAAGGTTCTAGAAAACTGGTTAGTGCTGGTTTCTCGCAGTGCCTTAAGACAGCACAAGGAGATGGCACACAAGATAGATTCAGGTTCTACTAACTGAGGTACGTGTTGCTGGTTGTGAGGGTGCAAACGGCAACAATAGGAGATTCTATAGCGCAGGTTGCTGCAGCCTGTGCTTAGGACAAAGAACTGAGGAGGAGGCTGCAAACAGGGACGATGCTGAACTTTCAAGGCGGCGCACAGCTGGGCAGAAGCTGCAACTGATGGCGACGTTGGAGGTGCAGGCGCTGGCTACAAGGCGATGACAGTGCAGGTAGCACACTGGGCAGAGGCAGCACGGAGAGTGGAGGCGGCGCAGGCAGATAGGGGCGTTGTGCTGGCCATAGTTGTTTCTCGTACGCGTACGAATAGGTTCGTACGGTATGGTTCGTACGGTACGATATCGTACGGTACGAGTTTTTTTTCCCAAAATTTTTTTTCTTTGGAAAAAAAATTTCCAAATGCTAAAAAAAATATAGAAACCCTGCTTTACGAAGATCCCAAATGCTCGCAATACTTCGCAACTTTCGTGTCCACTCAGTATTCCATATGGGGTTGTTGAGAGACCTAAAAAATCTGGCGAGGTAGACTGGTAGTGTACACTTGATTGGTAGGATGAGAGAATCTTGCTACATCACTTGGGGATCCTTGGTATAGGTAGGCTAGACAATTAGATTCTCAAGTTATGCACGAGGGAGAAGATTTGGACATGGCCATTTTGATCTAGAGAGGAGTCCCTAAACTTATCACCATAGATGCACTCCTCGTATTTGTGCAAGGACGGTCCCTTAGTCATAAGCGCTACACTGGGAGACCTTTGGTATTGCATTATCCATCCAGGTTCTTTTTTGGAGACAATCGGGAGATCCAACCGAGAGAGACACATATCCATGTTCTGGTTCCTCAAGCACTGTAGACTCCTCCCTCCCAACCTTCCCTCACATTCAAGCTTGAAGCTCCATAGGTTGTAAGTGTAAAAAATAAAAACCGTATTTTATCGTACGGTATCCGAAAATTTCATATCGTACCAAAAATTCCCGTACGGTATCGTATTTTCGTACCGTGACAACCATGGTGCTGGCAGCGGCGTGTCAAAGTAGAACCGGCTACAGGAAGCTCAAGGGTAGCGCAGCCAGAGGGTGGAGGCAGCGCAACCAAAGGATGGAGGCAGCGTGTCACCATTTGGCCACCCGAATGGTTCACTCTTGCTTTCACACTATGTACATATTGGATTAGTGTCCATGGCTTATGGAATATGCCTATGCAGGTGATTGACACGTGTCATGCTGTATAGTTGGATATGATATTCCGCTGGGACTTGATGTTATCATGCCCGGAATATCTGGAGAACTTGGCTTTCCGCTGGGACTTGTGCCTTTGTGTACATGCCCGGAAACGCCTGGAGGACTTGGCTTTCCGCTGGGACTTGTGCCTTTGTGTACATGCCCGGAAACGCCTGGAGGATTGGCTTTCCACTGGGTCTGGTATTGCGTATACTTGCCTGGAAACGCCTGGTCTTATATGGTTTCATGAACGGAAATTACTCATGCCAATGCTGCATTGCATAACATCTTTATGTGCTTGCCCGCAAATGAAATTGCATGCTGCTTTCATGCCTGCATGACCTATGTGTAGTTCCGGGTAAGGGGACGCCCGCCCGTGAACCGTGCGTGTGAAACTGTCTGCTGACATGGTTGAGTGGCATGTGAACAGGTGGTAAGTATTTCCCGATCTAGGCTCAAATAGCCCTTAGGACTTAGCCAATATTTATAAGTGAGTGCGTTCCCATTTCATTAAAGTTTGGGCGCCCAAAAGTCACTTATAAATCATGACCTCTTCCAAGTTCACACTCACTGAAGTCCCGAGGCGGACAAGACTCAATGTCCAGGACCTGATCCTCCCCTTTTACTCATAAATGGGCATCTCCCCATGTCCCTTCACCTGATTGGACCCCAATTCACTTACTTATTAAGAGAAATTCGTGTTTTCTCTTCATGAGGATTTTTGGAGGCTGAAAACTCTGTTTTTCCACCATTTCTCTCCATTTCCAAGCTCTCCATAGCCATACCCAACTTGCTAGGGTGTTTTCCAAGCTTCCAAGAGTGTTTCCAAGTGCTAATCACTCTCCTACTCACTCCCAATGACTGAAATTCAGCAAAACAGCTCTCATTTTTGCTGTAATTTCTGGTCTTTTTGCTGAAAACCCTAATTTCAGCCTTCCTTTCTCAAGTTGAACCATAGGGGAAGCTTTCCCAAGGTTCCCTTCATCCTCTTGAAGACTTTTGTCGCGAAGGATTGCGGCAAATGGAAGATATCAACACTTCTAAAGCTTCCAACGCGAAGGCTTCCGCTTGCAACAACTTCTATGAAGACTGGTAAGGTAATTGGACAATGTATTGTCATTACTTACTCAGAAGAAGGGCAGGACTCCTTGTTTAGCTGCCCTGTGTAGTATTTCTCTTGTCCTATGTGCTCTTGAAGATGTTGCTACCTTGCTTGGTAGAACATAGAGCCAATGGTAGAGAATATGGGCACTGAAGTCGGGCCGGGCATCAAGGCAGCTCCTTGGTGATCTACATCGACATACCATTGTTTTCTAAATGCTGAATTTCATATGCATTGGCATGGAGGATTTGGCAATGGATGCCCATGAAACTATGTATTGAATTTCTCCAATAGTAATACAATTTACTCAAGGGAGGGGTCGGCCGTTCCGGCTCATTGTGTGCCTCTTGTCAATTCAACAATTTACTTCTTGTATTTGAGCAAGTGTCCTTCAAATCTTAGTGTATTTAAGTGTATTGATTAGCATTGTGTTCAACCAAGTTACATTGGTACCAGAGCATACGGTTCTCTTTCACTTCTATCGTGAGAGACGATCACCGTGAACACTAGCTATCTCTACACTTAGAACATTATGGACAGCCATACAATGAATGTTGGAGATGCTAATACAAGAGGCAAGGACAATGAAATGCATGCCTCCAATGCTTTACAGGATGAGCAAACTCATGTGGTGCACAATAGGGAACATGAATATGTGGGACAACCGTCTCGTGGCAAAGAGAAGATGCAAGAAGAAGAGTCGATAGTCCTGAGGGCTGAACTTACTCGTATGCAGGCTCTTCTCCAAGCACAACAAGAAGAATTGAATCTCTATCGCCGCGAGGATCCATTGGTACATGACCGTTTGAAGACCAAGAAAGCTGAATCTTATATGGATCATGCAATGGCAATGATTGCTCAAGAGTTGCACACGCAACCAAGGGATGCAGCACGTGCATACTTGGCTCGTACCGAGGATGCCTACGCAGAAAAGGCAACCATCCCACATGTCTTGGAATCCCCACAAGTGCCCAAACAAGAAGTTATGTCTAAGAGGATGAATCTCCATGCTATGGGAGAGGAACAATCAGTGACTTCACGCCATGCAGGAATACCTCATGTAGCCCGTGAAGGATACAATGTTTATGGCAGTGGTTAAAATGTATGTCAAATGCCATTGCCGGCTGAAAATGTACATGCACAACACATGCAACATGGGCTGCAATTTTCTGTTGGTGCAGGTATTCCGCGTATCTCTCATGCCACTCATGCCTTCGAGTGTGCTCGTGAGGGAGAAGCTATGGCTGAAAATGTATCAATGCATGTTGAGGGGCCAGCCATGCCTCATGCTTACAGGGCACATGTATCTATGCCTTATGCATCACCTTTTGGTCCAAAAATGATGCCAGTTACAAGAGCTGTCCCAATGGACAAACATGGGGGAAAACATGTTGAGATGCACACACATGCATCAAAGTCTCGTGACTTCAAAGCCGGAGACAAATCTGTGAAGTTTGACACATATCATGGGGAATACGATGCATCAAAGGCACTTGCTTTTATTGCCCAGTTTGATATTGCTTTCAGTGATGAGGATTTCACTCAGAAATCCATGATCCGGCATGTAAGCATGTTCATGAAAGGCACTGCTGCCCATTGGTGGCTCACGGAGAAGCTCTCACCGAATCCTGTTAGATCATGGAAAGAGTTCAAGGAGAGGTTCTATGCTCAATTCTTGCCTCCCAATGCATTGAATGAGATAACAATGAAGTGGGATTGGGTAAAGCAAAATGAGGGGGAATCGGTAAATGCATATGTACAAAAGTTTTGGAAAGTGCTCTTGGAGGTGTCTCCATTTATGCATGTCACCGAGGCGGAAAGGAAGAGAAGGTTTCAATCGGGATTGCAACCCATGTACAAAGCGGGATTACAAATGTATCCTGGTCATACCTTACACCAATTAATCGCAGCCGCCACCGCCACCGAGCAATTGGAACTCAAATTGAGTCGATCCAATAAGGCTAAACCCTCATTTCAAGGCAAAGAGAGGGCTGTCCAAAACCTGCAAAATGATGGACAGCCACCTAAAAGGGACCAAAACCAAGCCAAATCAGGTCCAAAAGCTGAAAATAAGTTTGCTAAAAAGCACCCTTATAAGCCGGCAAACTTTGGTCTTAGTGCTGAGAAGAAGGAGCAATATATGCGTGAAGGCAAATGCTTTACTTGTGGCAGCACTGAGCACATGGCAAGAGCATGCCCAAATAAGAAGAACAAAGCTGAAAATGCTAATGTATCGAAGCCTAATGTGCATATGGTTCCGGATGTGCAGGGCAACACTTCACATGATAGCAAAGATAGGGTTGTATGTAAAGCTTGGGGACAGCTCAAAGATCAACCCGCTTTGTTCATGTTTGATGATTGTGCATCGGAGAATTTCATATCCACTCAGATGGCAGTTGCTTTGGGTATTGAAGTGGAGGACATGGGTCCTCAAATTGAAGCAGGGGCTGCCTTTGTTGGTAGAGAAGTGCAGGTCATGCCTATTTTTGGCAAGTTGCGCATACACATTCAAGGCTATGTGAATCATGAGGATTTTCTTGTGGCGCCTTTGAATGGCTGTGATGTATTGCTTGGAAAGCCTTGGCATACACGTATTGATCCGTGCAAGGCTTACAAGACTAACAGGATCACCTTCATGCATAAAGGCCGAGAACATGTAATTGATGCTGGTGAAGAGGGTGATACCATTCCCCTTGTATCTCATGTACAAATTAAGAAAGTAATGAAAAAGAGTATTTTTGCGTACTTGATTTTTGTACGAGATCCTATTGAGAAAACTAATGTACATGTAAACACTCTTAGTAATGATAGGCTGAAATTTTTGCAAGAGCACAATGATTGTTTTGCTGATGAGTTACCAAATGAGTTACCACCTGTACGACCGGAAGATCATCGCATTGATCTTGTGCCGGGTAGCTCACCACCTAATAGGCCAGCCTATCGTGTAAGTGCATCCCAAAAAGAGGAGATCATGAAGCAAGTAAATGAGCTTCTTGAGAAGGGTTTGGTTCAGCCAAGCTCTTCCCCATATTGTTCATCCGTCCTCTTGGTTCAAAAGAAGGATGGATCCTTTCGTATGTGTGTGGATTATAGAGCTTTGAATAAGCTTACCAGTTGGATGGATCGGCATGCTTTAGCCGAATTGATCTCAAGAGTGGATATCATCAAGTGCGTGTAGTGCCTCAGGATGTACAAAAAACTGCTTTCAGGACAGCATTTGGGCTTTATGAGTATCTTGTTATGCCTTTTGGTCTTACAAATGCCCCGGCTACATTCAATAGAATGATGGATCGCATATTCCGTGGGTACAGGAAATTTACAGGTGTCTTCTTTGATGACATCCTAGTCTTCTCGAAGACCGAAGAAGAGCATAAAGCTCATTTGGCTATTGTTTTTGAAGAGCTCCATAAGCATAAACTCTTCATAAATGCAAAGAAGAGTGAGTTCTTCTTGTCAGAGATACATTATCTTGGGCATATTGTGTCCAAACATGGAGTGCGGATGGATCCTGCAAAGATTGATGCAATTCGGAATTGGCCCGAATTGAGTTCGGTGCATGAGATCCGTAGTTTTCTTGGATTATGCTCTTACTACCGCAGGTTCATTCGGCACTTTGCATGGATTGCTTCTCCTTTGCATGATTTGACAAAGAAAAAGACCGTGTTCAAATGGACTAATGTAGAGAGAGATGCATTCCTCAAATTGAAAGATGCAACTACTCATGGTCCAGTGTTGATCGTTCCGGATTTGCAAAAGCCTTTTTGTGTGGAATGTGATGCATCTGGAAATTGCATAGGGGCTGTCCTTAATCAAGAGGGACATGCCGTGGCTTATGAGAGTCGTAGATTGCATGATGCAGAGCTATCTCTTGGCATTTATGAGAAAGAGCTCTTGGCTGTAATTCATGCACTTACTATATGGAAACATTACCTTCTTGAGACTGATTTCACTGTGAAGACAGATCACCAGAGTTTGAGATATTTTCTTACTCAAACTAAATTGTCAGAGAAGCATATGAGGATGGCCAATTTCCTCTCTATGTTTCATTTTCAGATCTTGCACACCCCGGGAAAGAAGAATGTAGTGGCCGATGCATTGTCACGAAAGCCGTATGTAGCAGCTATCTCGGTTGCCTCTCATGGGGACTTGTCTACCATGCGTGATTTGTATCATACGGATGCTGATTTTGCCACTATTTGGGCTGATTTGATGGCTGGTCATGCACATGCCTCATATGTGATCAAAGAGGGTTACCTCATGAAAG
The DNA here is from genome assembly GCF_041138505.1 of Cibotium barometz. Lineage (NCBI taxonomy): Eukaryota > Viridiplantae > Streptophyta > Polypodiopsida > Cyatheales > Cibotiaceae > Cibotium > Cibotium barometz. The sequence continues at coordinate 4,118,012 of NC_141091.1, read as the reverse complement.
ATAATTGCCTGTGTGTGGTGTCTGACATGAGGCAAAAGGTTTTGGATGAGTGCCATGCTCCTCCATATGCTGGTCATAGAGGCATAATGCCTACTACGCACATGATTGAGCGGTATTTCTTTTGGCCAGGTATGCGGAAGGACATAGAGGCACATGTACGTGCATGTATCACCTGTCAAAAGGTCAAATTTGATAGGCAAAAGGCACCAGGTTTGCTTCAGCCATTGCCTATTCCCACGCAGCCATGGGAAAGTATTACTATGGATTTCATTATGGACTTGCCACGTACCCAACAGGGTAATGATGCAATTTGGACAATTGTGGACAGGTTTAGCAAGCAAGCTCATTTCTTGCCGGTCAAAAAGACCATCAAAGCTGAGCATATGGTTAAAATATATCTTGCACAAGTGTTCAAACATCATGGAATGCCGAAGTCCATTGTGGGGGATAGAGATCCCAGGACTACAAGTCTCTTTTGGCGGGCCTTATTTGATAATATAGGCACCAAATTGGACTTCTCATCAGCTTATCACCCTCAAACGGATGGGCAAAGTGAGGCTGCAAATTCAGCCGTGTTGGATCTCTTGAAATGTTATGTGGCGGATCAGAAGTCTTCTTGGGAGAAGTACTTACCGCTTGTGGAATTCGCATACAACAACACGGTGCATGCATCTACGGGAAAGGCCCCGTTTGAGATTGTTTATGATAAGGTGGTTTTGCCACCCATCCTTCGCACAAAGGATGAGATATTTGGAGCTGATGAGTATGTAAGAGACTTGGATATTGCTTTTGCTCAGGTGCGGACAGCCATTGCAAGGTCACAAGACAAACATAAAAAGGCTGCCGACAAGCATAGAAGGCAATTGGATGTTAAAGAGAATGATTGGGTATTGCTGAAATTTGAGAAAGCAAGACTTGCAAAAAGGCCTGGCAAAGAGGGTGCGTATCCTAAGCTTGCAACCAGGTACTATGGGCCTTTTCGAGTGATCGAGAAGATCAATGAAGTGGCTTTCAGATTGGCATTACCTAGTCATTGGCACATACACAATGCTTTTCATGTGAGTCTCCTTCGCAAGTATGTAGGGCCGGAGCCCTGTGAAATGGTCATTGAGGATCCACCAAAAGTGGATGAGCTTGAGGAGATCTTGCAGCCAGAACAGATTGTGTATCACAAGGAACGCAAGCTTGCTACAGGCAAAGTTGTGAGGCGTTACCTTGTGAAGTTTAAGAACTATCTTCCCATTGATGCTAAATGGGTAGATGAAGAGTTCTTCAAAGATTGCCCGCATGTGCTTCAGACATATTTGGGTGCATTTCAGTTGCGGACAACTGTTTAGAAGCGGGGGGGAATGTCACCATTTGGCCACCCGAATGGTTCACTCTTGCTTTCACACTATGTACATATTGGATTGGTGTCCATGGCTTATGGAATATGCCTATGCAGGTGATTGACACGTGTCATGCTGTATAGTTGGATATGATATTCCGCTGGGACTTGATGTTATCATGCCCGGAATATCTGGAGGACTTGGCTTTCCGCTGGGACTTGTGCCTTTGTGTACATGCCCGGAAACGCCTGGAGGACTTGGCTTTCCGCTGGGACTTGTGCCTTTGTGTACATGCCCGGAAACGCCTGGAGGATTGGCTTTCCACTGGGTCTGGTATTGCGTATACTTGCCTGGAAACGCCTGGTCTTATATGGTTTCATGAACGGAAATTACTCATGCCAATGCTGCATTGCATAGCATCTTTATGTGCTTGCCTGCAAATGAAATTGCATGCCGTTTTCATGCCTGCATGACCTATGTGTAGTTCCGGGTAAGGGGACGCCCGCCCGTGAACCGTGCGTGTGAAACTGTCTGCTGACATGGTTGTGTGGCATGTGAACAGGTGGTAAGTATTTCCCGATCTAGGCTCAAATAGCCCTTAGGACTTGGCCAATATTTATAAGTGAGTGCGTTCCCATTTCATTAAAGTTTGGGCGTCCAAAAGTCACTTATAAATTATGACCTCTTCCAAGTTCACACTCACTGAAGTCCCGAGGCGGACAAGACTCAATGTCCAGGACCTGATCCTCCCCTTTTACTCATAAATGGGCATCTCCCCATGTCCCTTCACCTGATTGGACCCCAATTCACTCACTTATTAAGAGAAATTCGTGTTTTCTCTTCATGAGGATTTTTGGAGGCTGAAAACTCTATTTTTCCACCATTTCTCTCCATTTCCAAGCTCTCCATAGCCATACCCAACTTGCTAGGGTGTTTTCCAAGCTTCCAAGAGTGTTTCCAAGTGCTAATCACTCTCCTACTCACTCCCAATGACTGAAATTCAGCAAAACAACTCTCATTTTTGCTGTAATTTCTGGTCTTTTTGCTGAAAACCCTAATTTCAGCCTTCCTTTCTCAAGTTGAACCATAGGGGAAGCTTTCCCAAGGTTCCGTTCATCCTCTTGAAGACTTTTGTCGCGAAGGATTGCGGCAAATCGAAGATATCAACACTTCTAAAGCTTCCAACGCGAAGGCTTCCGCTTGCAACAACTTCTATGAAGACTGGTAAGGTAATTGGACAATGTATTGTCATTACTTACTCAGTAGAAGGGCAGGACTCCTTGTTTAGCCGCCCTGTGTAGTATTTCTCTTGTCCTATGTGCTCTTGAAGATGTTGCTACCTTGCTTGGTAGAACATAGAGCCAATGGTAGAGAATATGGGCACTGAAGTCGGGCCGGGCATCAAGGCAGCTCCTTGGTGATCTACATCGACATACCATTGTTTTCTAAATGCTGAATTTCATATGCATTGGCATGGAGGATTTGGCAATGGATGCCCGTGAAACTATGTATTGAATTTCTCCAATAGTAATACAATTTACTCAAGGGAGGGGTCGGCCGTTCTGGCTCATTGTGTGCCTCTTGTCAATTCAGCAATTTACTTCTTGTATTTGAGCAAGTGTCCTTCAAATCTTAGTGTATTTAAGTGTATTGATTAGCATTGTGTTCAACCAAGTTACACAGCGCAGGCAGATTGGAGTGCTTGTGGCGTGCACAGCTTCCAGAGAGGGTGCAAATCTGACGACGCACAACTGAAAGTGGCGACGCTGTAGGTGGTAGCACAAGATGATGGCGAGGATGATAAGGCTCCACAAGCTCTCCTTCAAGTTCTCCACGAATCTTCTATGATCCTCTAAGAGGGTGAATGGTCCTTTAAATACTTGAGGGGACACCTGCTTTTTACCATGCTTTTGCTTTATTCCTTAGCTTTTGTTTTATTCCCGTGCTTTTGCTTTGCCTCCTTGATTTTGCTTTAATAATGGTCAAAGTTCTTGATTTATGCTTTTACAGCTTCAGGGCCTTGCTTTTTGGCCCTGGAGCTGCTTTTTGAAAAAGCGGCTTATAGCTTTTTGACTCAGTTCGACGTGCTCTTTCCAAAGGTGCCCTCAACTTTTTGGTCAACAAAGTTTGACTTTTGCTTTTTGACTCAGATGGGTCCTTTTTTCAATTCGAGCTTTAGGAACCCTGTTTCCATGTGTCCATCATCCTGTCCATGTGTCCGGACATGAGTTTCGTCAAGTGAAAAGAGCATGGAGAACCAGATAGTTACATTCCCTCCCTCTTACATCACAGTTGTCCTCAACTGTGGCATGCATATGATCGTGGTACTAGCCCCATCTGGTGCTCTTGTGCATCTGGTCTTTCCTCATATATGTGGTGCCTTCTGCTCCTCTGGCAACATCTTTATGCCTTTCTTTGACCGATGTTCTTGTTCTTGATGGTACATGTTCTTCATATCTTGTAGGAGGGGTTAGATAATAAATGCATACTCACCTTCTGCAAAAACTAGACACAAGCTAGTCAACAAACAAGTATGCATCATTCGCATGTACTAGGTATTCCAGGTACTGGCCAGGTAGTTTGGAGCCTAGTGGACTATCACATGCCATAAATCCAAGCATCGTCCACGCATCAAAAACAACACACAAAGTCAAAGAAATTCGAACATACATCAATATGCAATGCACAAATAATGATCCTCCTATTCATAGATTGTCCTGTCTGGTTTCATCGAAACCGTGCTGAGCCATCTGGTCACTAGGACCGCTCAGACTTTTCCTCAAGGCCATCTAGTCACTGGGACCGCCCGAGAGGTCATCAATAGTCATCTGGGCTATCTGGTCACATTGACCGCCCGACTATGAAATCCAATACAGTCATATGGGCCATCTGGTCGCAATGACCGCCCGACTGTGAGGTCCAAATTCCAGTATATCTGGCATCGTTGTCATCCAATGGATCATTTGGCATCGTTGCCTCCCATATACAAATCTCGTTCTAGCATCATTGCCTGTCCATATACAAATCTTGCTCCTTCGGCTTTCTGGCATCGTTGCCACCCAAACTAGAGCATGTCCAAATAACCATTATAAGCTGAAAAATGATCAAATCCAGTTCACAATATACATACATACATACATACATACATACATACATACATATATATATATATGTATATGTATATGTATATGTATATGTATATGTATATATATATGTATATATATATATATATGTATATATATATATATATGTATATATATATATATATATATATATATATATGTATATGTATATGTATATGTATATGTATATGTATATGTATATGTATAGATATATATATATGTATATGTATAAATATGTATATGTATAGATATATATATATGTATATATGTATATATATGTATATATGTATATATGTACATATGTATATATATATATATATATATTATATATATAGAGACACAATGAAGAGGGCTTAGAGATACAATCCCTCCCTCTTAAATCTTTCTTGATAACAAAAAGTCACAAAAATATGTTCCATTATCCTCATCTAAAATTGTCATAAGCCATTAGATAGCCCTCATGATACAAAACTGCTCCAAAAACTTCTTGGCAAGATGTCAATCTGATGATCTTCTAGTCTCTTTAGCTTCTTGATGTGTCAGGTCGGGACAATTTGCAGCCAAGTGTCCCTTCTTTCCACATTGGAAACACTTCCCTTCTTTGGTATATTCTTCAAGTTGCTTGAGGGACAATTTTCTTCTAAAGAGTGGGGGTTTGTCCTCACTCCTATTGTTCTTTTCTTGTGACTCCGTTCTTCATGGAGATCGGTCTCTAAACTTCTTCCTTTGAGATGAGTCTCGATTCTCATTCTTTGATTTACCCACATATAGAGCTTCGGCTTGCAAAGCTTTGTCTTGGGCTTCTTCCAAGGTTTTAGGTCCCAGCATATAGACTGCTTAATAAATCTTTGGTTGCAATCCATTGACAAACTTTCGCATTTCCATCAATAGTGGGATAGGAGTATATGAGGTAACCTTCAATGAGACGGCTGAAAAGTTATTAAGATATGTTGCCACACTTTCTTCCGCTTTTTGCTTTACCTTGTCCCATTCCTTCTATACATCTGCTTCAAAGGTAGTGAGAAGGAACTTCTTGTTGAACATGGTTTTGAACTTCTTGGACCACCTTTAGCCACCAATTCAAGGCGGCGCCTTTCAAGTGCATACGAACTGTGCGGAGTTTGGACTTTTTGGAGAAGTCCTCTCCTCCAAAGGCAGCGTCAAACTGTTTGATGAAGGATAGAGCTTTATGAGTGTCCCGCTTTCCATAAAAGGTATCAAACTTTACGCTTTTCTCTCCCGGCTTGAAGTCTGCTTTGCCACTTGAAGGCTCCTTTGCCTTTTTCTCTTTTGCTTGGCCAAAAGAAGCTCCATCTGATAGAGCGGGTCTAGGGGTAGCTTCTCTGTCCTCCGTGAGTGATGGATCGAGTGGCTCTGCGTTCTTCTCTAAAGGAAACCCCTTTACCTCGTAAGTATGCTTTAGCGGCTTCCACGCCTTCGGCTTCGGTGGTCTGGTCTTTGATGAAGTCTTCAAACATCTGGGCCCTTCTGTAGTCCTGTTCCTTCTTGGCTCTCCAAGCTAGGAACTCTTCTTGAAGATACTTTTTTAACTTTTGAAAGTCTCGATATTCAGCAGATGTCATGACTACGGTCTCATGAGAGACAGATTGACGACCTTGATTCCCTTCCATAATTTCTGTATCGGCTTCGTGGTTGTTCCCTTCTTGAGGCCCTTGGTCTCCCTCAACTCTCGACATGGTTGTGTCACCCCAAAAAAGATTTCTTTAAGAGAAATCCTACTCTGATACCACTGCAAGCCCAACGGAGCGTGCAGTGACAAATGCAACCACGTGTACGAGAGATAAAGATAGAGAGAGAGAAGGAGGAGAGAAAGATGGGAATAGGGGATTCACACGGTACACCACGCTGAGCAGGGAGCAGGCCCCGCCCCCTCTTCAGGAATTTATTTTAGGAACTTTTCCAAGCCAGGACCAATACAACAAATGAATACAATATCAAACAAAGGTGTCGATGTCGAGATCAGGCCAAGGTCGGTGTCGAGGCACAAGATAGCTGATGCCGAGCTCACTACGAGGATGACCCACAAGAGTCTTACACCGGGCTACTACTAAAATCCAATGAATCCAACTAATGTTCTCAAGTTTCCACAAAAACTCTTTGTTCTTCATCCAGTCCGGACAAGGTAATCCCAAAAAGCTTCACACCAAGATGGATATATATCTCCACAAGGAAGTCCCTCTTGGTAAAGGTTCTAGAAAACTGGTTAGTGCGGGTTTCTCGCAATGCCTTAAGATAGCACAAGGAGATGGCACACAAGATAGATTCAGGTTCTACTGACTGAGGTATGTGTTGCAGGTTTTGAGGGTGCAGACAGCGGCGATAGGAGGTTCTGTAGGGCAGGTTGCTGCAGCCTGTGCTCAGGACAGAGAACTCAGGAGAAGGCGCAGCTGCAAACAGGGACGATGTTGAACTTTCATGGCAGCGCACAGCTGGGCAGAAGCTGCAACTGATGGGTGACGCTGGAGGTGCAGGCACTGGCTACAAGGCAAGGACAACGCAGGTAGCACACTGGACAGAAGCAGCACAGAGAGTGGAGGCGGCGCAGGCAGATAGGGGTGTTGTGCTGGCAGCGACGGGCAGAAGTAGAACTGGCTACAGGTAGCTCAAGGGTGGAGACGGCGCAGCCAAAGGGTGGAGGCAGCGCAGGCACATTGGAGTGCTGGTGGCACACACAGCTTACGGAGAGGGTGCAAATCTGACAGCGCACAACTGAAAGTGGCAGCGCTATAGGTGATAGCACAAGATGATGGTGAGGATGATAAGGCTCCACAAGCTCTCCTTCAAGTTCTCCTTCTATGATCCACCAAGAGGGTGAATGGTCCTTTAATTACTTGAGGGGATGCCTGCTTTTTACCATGCTTTTGCTTTATTCCTTAGCTTTTGTTTTATTCCCGTGCTTTTGCTTTGCCTCCTTGCTTTTGCTTTAATAATGGTCAAAGTTCTTGATTTATGCTTTTACAGCTTCAAGGCCTTGCTTTTTGGCCGTGGAGTTGCTTTTTGAAAAAGCGGCTGATAGCTTTTTGACTCAGTTTGACGTGCTCTTTCCAACGGTGCCCTCAGCTTTTTGGTCAACAAAGTTTGACTTTTGCTTTTTCCTGCTTTTTGACTCAAACGAGTGCTTTTTCCAATTCCAGCTTTAGGAACCCTGTTTCCATGTGTCCATCATCCTGTCGATGTGTCCGGACATGAGTTCTATCATGTGAAAAGAGCATGGAGGACCAAATAGTTACACCAGCATTCCAAGCAAGAAATTGCTTTTTAAAGGGACAACAAGAACACAAACTTGCTACTGAAGAATTACATCTAAATTACTAGTATTGACTAAGGGTCGTTGACCTAGGGTTAAGGGGATGGACTTAACCTCAGAATAAAGGTTAAAAGGACTAAGCCGGGATTGGAAGCTGATAAAGCCCATCCACAACGTTAAGGACTAGCAAGGATGAGGTATGGATTGGCCTTGTGTACATTAAAAGGCGGGGATGTTCCCTCTACCCCATATGCAATGGTGTGGAGGAGGATCACCTCTGAGTGATGGTGTGAAGGACACGTGGGGATGTGGATAACACAATGAATTTGTGGCTCACCTATTTATACTACCAACTAATAGCAATCGGCCAGCTTCTTATAATTCAGTCGGCTGTGTCTTATTCTGCCACGACTGAATAATCAGCATTAAATGCTGAAATAATTCAAATAAAATCCATAAACTGCTGCACATCTTTTCCCTTGGCTGGCTGGCACTAGGCACCTGATTCTCTAGGGGCTGGGCACTGAATTCCCTCTGTTTTGAGGGCTGGGCAGCCTATATGGGCTGCCCCACACTTGCCCTACAGCCATCAAACACTAGATGTGCTGTCGGCTGCCCTTGGCATGCCCCTAGGGCTGTCCTACAGCCTCTCCATGGCTAGTGGGTTCAACCAGGGCCTTCCTGGCCCTCATGGGGGTGGTTTCACACCATCCCCATGCCCACACTAAGACTTGGGGCAGCCCTATGGGTTGGCCCCTTGTTCTAAAAGCAAACCCTAACTAACTACACAGTGATCTGGCATCCGGTACCATACCAGATACACAGAATCACTGTCATCATTCTAGAGGGAGACTCACAACACGGACTGGCACTGTTTCATGTGCAGGACAGTGCACACCTGACCTTGGACTCCTGTGCAAGACAATATACACCTAACCTCGGATGACTATGATGAATCCCTGGCTGACTCGTCTCGAACTGGGCTCACATGGGACCATTTTACCATCCCAGGTCCTGCACCTTCTGTACAGATATGTCTACGTGGCATCCAAGTGCGGGATGCACGTGACATCCCCTTCTGCTTAACCTGACCGAAGCTGCATAGCCTCCAAATAATCCGTCAATAACATCGGATAGTCTTCGAAAAACTCTTTGTCGAGCCATACCGCTTTGTGGGTCCCTCGGTCCTGAAACTTCGTGAGGAACTGTCTTTGTGTTCGGCCTGAGCCATGCTTGAAACAGTGCAGAAGGATCTGTTCTGGAACCATAACTTCTGCTTCATCAACAATATCTGGTTCCACCTCATCTTTAACTTCTGAAGAGATAGGACCTCCATATGGCTTTAACCAACTAACGTGAAACACATCGTGCATAGTCCAACTCGGAGGTAACTTTAACTGCATAGACACTTCATTAATCTTCTTCCTAATGGGAAAAGGTCCGAAGCTCCTAAAAGACAACTTTGGGCATCGCTTGCCCACCTGTTTCAACCTTTGCTTCATAATCCGAAGATAAACCCAATCCCCTTCCGAAAACTTCATATCCCTTCGGTCTTTATTGGCCTGTCGAGTGTAGGCCTCCTGCGCTTTAGCCAATCTATCTTTTACTCACTCTAAAATCTCTTCGTAAGACTCCGTTACTCTGTTCGCTTCAATTACTTAAGACGAGATCCTGGTCAACAATGACTGGAAAGATCTTCCAAATGCTGCCTCATATGGAGTCCTACCAATAGCTGAAGAAAAAGAATCATTCAAAACAGCTTGAACTAAAGGCATATAAGATTCCCACTTACCTTACTGATCATGGACAGAACACTTCAGCACCTCAAAGGCCAACTCGTTATATATCTCTGTCTCGCCGTCTGTCTGTGGGTGAAATGCACTGGAAAAATTCAATTTAGTACCAAAGTTATCAAACAATGCCCTCCAAAAATGACTGGTAAACTTGGCATCTTGGTCTAACACTATGGTCCTAGGAATCCCGCCAATCAGATACCAATGCCGGATAAACAACTGGGCAACATCCTCAGCGATCACATTGGCCCTGCAAGGAATAAGCATAACAAATTTGCTAAATCTATCACAATAGTTAAGCACTGCGTATTACGCTTACTTGGACTGGGAGGCAGATTTGTGACAAAGTCCATTGAAATATCTTGGAAAGGACCCTCAGGAATTGGCAAGGGCTGTAACAACCCTATCTTCTTTCCACGAGGAGCTTTCACCTTTTGACAAATATCACAGCGTTGTACATATGTAAACACATCTCACCTCATCTTTGGCCAATAATATTGCCGTTTCAATTTCTCCAGAGTCGAATTCATGCCCCTATGACCACCAGTAATGGCGTCATGGGTATCATGGAGAAGAGCTGCCCTGAACAACTTCATGACACACAGTCGGCCTTTGTAGAAAAGCCAACTATCGCGTATCAGAAAGTAGCATGGTCCTGTGGCATCCAATGCCTGTTCCCACTGTGTACCGAATTCCTCGGAATCCGCGTACGTGTGCTTCATGTCATCTAGTCCTATACCAACAAGATCGAGTCTAGTGGTCTGAATCGAAGTCACTTGTCCCTTCTTGCTCAAAGCATCGGCCACTGGATTGGTCTTGCCTGGAAGGTACTCAATCATACCACCGAATTGCTAGAATATCTGGCTCCAGCGGTGTTGTCGATCACTCCACTGTGCACTTGGCATTGTCTGAATCCAGCGTAATGCCTGATGGTCAATGCGAACCTCAAAGTCACGGCCATAAAGAAAATGTTTCCAATGTTTCAAGGCCTGTATAACTGCTAGGAGTTCACGATCGTAGACTGAGTAATTTTTCTCTGCAGACGATAACTTACGAGACATGTAAGCTACTGGATGACCATTCTGTTGTAACACACCGCCGATTGTGATGTTACTCGCATCGGTGATCACCTGAAATGGCTCGTCCCACAAGGCAAGTGCTAAACAAGGTGCTTTTGATAAAGCCACCTTGAGGTTCTTGAATGCCTCCAAGCTCGTGGAGTCATTCGAATCTTTTGCCTTCTTGTCTTCACACCCTTTAGCAGATCAATGAGATCCGCCGAGAGATCAGAAAACTTGTCTATGTAGGTGGAGTATGCCTAGCATATACCCACAAAGAATCTGATGTCATAGGCTGTCTGAGGTGTTTCCCAATTGACAATCTCGGCTACTTTAGCTAGATCAAGTCGAATGCCTTCTGCACTAATTATGTATCCCAAGTAATGCACCTGGAACAAATAAAATTCTGACTTCTTTTCATTGACGTAGAGCTCGTTGCTTTCCAGCAACTTAAGGACTTTCTCCACATCAATGTCATGCTGCTCAACCGTAGCTGAAAATACCAGTATGTCGTCCAGAAATATGAACACACACTTTCCAATCAAATCCCGGAAAACACGCATCATCATGCGGTTAAATGTAGCTGGGGTGTTCGTCAAGCCAAATGGCATGACCACAAATCCATAGTGGGCCTTACAGAAGGCTGTCTTGGAGATGTCCCCCTCCACAATTGTCACCAATTGGCTCACCATTTGGTCCATCTCCAGATTTGTGTCTCGTTCACTTGAGGCCATGCCAGTGTCTCATGTGAAGGGGCCAGTATTTTTGCATAACATGGACGGGAGCCAGACTGGTGCCACCCGTGTATGACCTGGACTGTGTTCTATCCATGGGATTGTCACGCCATGAAAGAGCCAGTATTTGTGCCGTGTCTTGCCTATGGGACTGTCACTCCATAGGGAGGCTCGTGCCTGGATCTGTGTCTTACCTATGGGACTATCACTCCATAGGAAGACCGGGATTTATGTTTCTCTGTCATGCCATCATTGTGCCCAATAGATGTTTTGTACTTGTTCCATGAACGGGAGATATGTCCATGATACTATTTGCACATGCATTCATGTTTTGCATGTTTGGAACTTTTTTCGCATGACTTGTATTCTTGTGTTTGCCTGTTTGACGTGCCACTTACTGAGCGGGGACGCCTGCCAGTGAGTCGTGAAGTTTGCTCTGTCTTCTGACGAGTTTTGTTGCGTGTGAACAGGTGGTAAGTGTATTGCACTGTTTACTTTATAGCATTCTTTTTAACCTTTATTTTTTTATAAGGTGGCAAGTTCACATTCATTAAAGAGTGGGCACCCTCCCAAATATTTAATGATGTTAGGCTACTAGTGGCTGCGCTCCTCCCCTTGCAAGCGGCTGCACCTCCTCCTCCTCCCCTTGCAGGCGGCTGCGCCTCCTCCTCCTCCACAGGCAGCTGCGCTCTGCACAGCAGGCTGCGCTTTCCTCCTCAGGTGGCTACGCTCTCCTCTACTGGCGGCTGCACCCTCTTCCACAGGCGGCTGCACTCCCAGATCTCCACAAGTGGCTGCGCCCAGGCCTCCTCTCCATTCAGCAGGCGGCTGCGCTTAGAACTTCAGGCAGCTGCGTGCTCTTCCTTCTTGCCAGTAGGCTGCTGCGCCCTGGTGTCCATCTCTAGTAGCTGCACCTAGATGCATCGGGTATTTGTCTTCCACTAGCGGGCTACAAGTAAGTGGATTGAGATTTAAGTAAAGAAAGGACTTTGATGTAAATCTGATAAAGGTTACTCTCTACTTCTAACACCCGTTCGGTGCCGGGTAGTCCAAGCTTCTGGAGAACCACGGTCCATGGGTGCCGAGATCGGAAGAGCCAGGCGTTAATACGGGAGCGCTTGTTTGTGCGTGGTCCTAGAACACCAGTGGGGCGCTCTCCGCGGATTCCAGTGAAGGCATAGGACCGTAGAGACTAAACCACACAAGTGGATTGCTCTCCTTCGAACGTCTACTTCGAGTCTCTTGTTTGGTACTGTATTCATCTCAGTTGTACATGGACATCATCTGGTTCTTTGAACCCATGGAGCATTGTATCTTTTAAATACTCCCAATAATATATCATATATTGAGGGGGGGGGGGGGGGTTCCGGCGCCAGTGCTGGTGTCCATTGATCAACATTTCATTTCATTTCAATTTTCAGTTGTTATTAAGTTGCCCATTCAATTTGTGATATTTAAGTTGTGCTATTACGCGTGTGGGTGTCCGACGGAGTCTATTCCCACTTGACGGGATCGGTTTCATTGGTATCAGAGCACGGTTATTTCCCTCTTCTTAGTGGGGAAACGAACCTGTGTATTGGACACCCCGCTTCTAGCACATTTAACACAATGGACAGCCAAGGCAACCCTTTGGAAGTGCCTAATTCGAGGGGCCCATCAAGTGCCTCGCGTGGTTCTGATGCTTTACAAGGAAGGCACAAGCCCCTTGAGAGGATAAATGATAGTGATTCAAGGGGACAACTGTTACGAGGAAAGACAGTCATGCAAGAAGAAGAGCCTGATGCAATGAGGGCTGAATTGGAGCATATGAGAAAGCTTTTGCAGGCACAAAAGCAAGAGCTGAAATTTTTGCATGAAGATCCCCATGTGCAAAGTGCCATTGAAGCAAGGAAAGCCGATGCAATGGTAGACGTGACTTTTGAGTCCATGTGTCACGACCCTGTGTTTTTCTCTGGACAGTATACAGGTGTGCACGGGGACATGGTGGACAGTGTGAATGGCATCAGATTTGAGTTAAAAAGGAAGCCCATGTGTGGACAACCCCAAGTGTGAAGGGGGCAAAGAGACATTAATTAAAAAGGTTTTATAACCTTTGGTGGTCAAAATTTAATGTTATAAAGGTTTTAAAACCTTGGGAGGCCCCTAGGCAATTTATAGAGACTACTCCACTTTTGGAGGCCCACGTCTCTCTCTTGCCTCTCTCTCTCTCTTGCTTTTTGAGAGGCGTGCAAGTTCTCATGCATGGAAGAGAGGAGAAGTCGACTGCATATGTTGGCTGCTGGTTGTCGACTGCGCACAGAAGAGCTCGTGCAGATTTGTACGGATACTGCAGGTACAGCGTACGGATGCTGCAGGTGCAGTGTACGGCTGCAGGTACAGTGTATGGAAGCTGCAGGTCAGGTGGCTGCAGTTACAGATTCAGGCAGCGCAGGCAGGTGTACGACTGCAGGTACAGGTGTACGACTGCATGCACAAGTGTACGGACAGGTATAGCTGGTACACCGTACAGGCGGCTGCTGTACGACAGCTAATACAGGAGGCAGCTGCACACTATTTGAAAGGAGGGGCTGGTTTTTCATGAACATAGACATCACGTCGATGGCGTTCAACTGATGGAACTTTCAGCTTCTCTTTGCTTTGGGTTTGGGACTGTTTTGGAAAGGGTTTATGGACTGTTTCGTGGCAGTTCATGTGGCTATGAACAGGAGCAATGCTCGGGACTGTTTTGAGATCAGTTTGAGGACTGTTTATGGGCTGTTTTTGTTTGGTTGCAAATTCAGCTATGTACTTGGGTTTCTGGCTGCAAGTACAGGTCAATTGAAAGTGTTTCTTGGCATGGGAGTGATGCAAGCTCGCATGGCTGCGTGCTCATGGAGCAGATTGTTTTCTTCCTGCTAGAAAGGAACAGAGGGACCTACAGTTATGGGCATCTCTATGTTTCCAAATGTTTCATGAGGGAACAGGTAACTAGATGTATGCCGTTGTTGGCACTGTTGTTGAATGGTGCCATGAATGGTTCTGTATGGAAACAGGACAGTAGTTTCAAAGGGAAACAGGCCAAAGGGTTTCATGTGGAAACAGGTCGTAGGTTTCTCGAGGAAACATGTTTTTGGGTTTCTCCAGGAGATAGGTCACATGCAAGCAAAAGGTACAGGAATGGACACATGTTTGGTACAGCCTTGCTTCTGATTGGGCAGGGGACAGGGAATCCATGACAGAGATGGATAGTACCCTTGAAAGGTAGAGAGGGCTGGTACAGGTGTGTCGACTGTATGGTATGCTGTGCTGTGATACGAGTTCTCTTTTGAGAGACAGTTTGGGAGTCTGTGTTGTGATGCAGAAGCACTGGATGTGTCAGGGTGTGATGCTGTTCATAGTGTGAGAGGCTATGGATGGTTGTGGCCCTGATCATAGGAGAAAGCTTCTGTATGCAGACTCAATGTGAGAAGACTCTTTCGATGTGAACAATGGCTGGATTTGTTTGTGGATGCCGAGTGGACAAGAAGCCATGATGCAGGTTCTTTGCAGGCTTCAGGAGTTCTACTATGTCGGCTGAGTTCCCAACCTTATTGTAATCAAAGCTCTTATAATCAATTAAAGAAATACCGCAAGGGGCGCCACTGCGTTTTGGGGCCAATCGGTGTCCGTGTATTGTTTGCAGGAGCACTCTAGCTCCCCCTGTTTGTTTTCCTTTTCTAGGTCCTCAATAGCGTTGAAGTGTTTTATGTGCGAGTGTTTGTTTCACCGTCCGTCAGATTTCTGAAGGCCAGTTTCACCATGGCACGGGAAGTGGACAAGAAGCCAAGGGAGTTGGCACTTTCCTACCTCCTCCGCAAAGGTGACATCAAAGAGGGGGAAGATGGAGAGCTAAAATTCAGAAATCCACCTCGCTTGAAGCATGGAGATCCCGCATCTCAAAGGTTGAGGTCATTTATGCAAAGGGAAGAGGTGACAGTCACCTCTCGTGATGCATCTTCTCCACAAGGCACAAAGCCCGACAGGTATATGTATACTAGTGCTCATGGAGGGCATGATGATCACATGCATTCAAGACATGTATCCCATGGAAGGGGTGACAGGTCAGCCACTAGAAGAGCTTTGCCTACTGAGTTGTCTCATGGAGAGACATTGCCTTATACAGGAAGGTCACATGCATCTGATTCTCAGGTTCGTGGAGCACATGCCACCGTGCTTCATGAAACTTCCATGATGGCCCATGGAGCCCATGCAGATAGGGCTGCCCCGTTGGATAAAGGGAAAAGAAAAAGAGAGGACCATGAGCCTCATGCCCGAAAGCTCAAGGAATTTAAAGCAGGTGACAAGTCCGTTAACTTTGATGTTTTTCATGGAGAGCATGATGCTTCCAAAGTGTTAGCATTTGTGGCACAGTTTGACATTGCTTTTAGCGATGAGGACTTCACTGAGAAGTCTAAAGTACGCCATGCTAGCATGTTCTTGAAGGGGACCGCTGCTCATTGGTGGATCACGGAAAAGATCACCAAAGACCCCATTTGCACCTGGAAAGAGTTTAAGGACAGATTTTATGCCCAGTTCTTGCCACCAAATGCGGAGCAAACTCTCACCCAAAAGTAGGATAGACTTGAGCAAAGAGATAATGAAAGTGTGCAACAGTATGTCAACAAGTTTTGGAAAGTGTTGCTTGAGGTAACTCCTTTTATGCAAATCACTGAGGATGAAAGAAAGAGGAAGTTTCGCTCCGGATTGCAACCAGCTTATCGTTCGGGCATTGAATTACACCCGAAGCATACTTTGCAGCAGCTTATAGCTTCTACTCTTGCTACGGAGCAATTAGTGCTCAAAATTAAGCAAGATCAAGGCGGTTCAAAGGGCAAAGACAAGGCTGTTCCAAATCTGCAAAAAGGTGGACAGCCACCTAAAAAGAACTTCCGGGATACCCAGAAGGGAGGTAAAGCTGAAAATACCTCATCTAAAGATCAGGGCCCAAAGAAGAATAAATTTGGCTTGACCCCCGAGCAAAGGGAGCAATATGCCAAGGAGAGAATGTTTTTCTTGTGGCAGCAAAGAGCACATGTTCCGACAATGCCCTGACCGCAAACCAAAGCATGAGGACAAGCAAACTAAGGCTAATGTGCATGCAGTTCCCGATGTGCAGGGAAACACAAAACATGATGCAAAACAGCGGATGGTATGCAAAGCATGGGGTCAAATCAAGGATCAGCCCGCCTTATTCATGTTTGATGATTGTGCAACCGATAACTTCATCTCTATTCAAATGGCAGCTGCCTTGGGTATTGAGGTTGAGAACATGGGACCTCAGATTGAAGCAGAAGTTGCCTTTGTTGGTAAAGAGGTGCAGGTTACCCCAGTGATAGGAAAGTTGCGCATACATATCCAGGGCTACCTTGATAATAAGCATTTCTTAGTTGCACCACTTAATGGATGTGATGTATTGCTGGGCAAGCCATGGCATCATAGGCTTGAGCCCCGCAAAGAGTACAAGACCAACATGATTTCTTTTATGTATAGAGGCCGCATGCATTTCATTGATGCCGGCAAAGAAGGGGATTCCATCCCACTTATATCTCACATCTAGATTAATAAAGCAATGAAAAAGAGTCTTTCTACGTACTTGGTTTTTGTTCGTGATAGCATTGTACCAAATCAACAAAATGTGGATGCTATGACTTACGATAGGCTGAATTTTCTTCATGCATTCAACGATTGTTTTGCATTGCCAGGTGAACTACCTCCCCAAAGGCCCGAGGATCATCGCATAGATCTTGTGCCGGGTAGTTCTCCACCTAACAAACCCGCATACCGTGTGAGTGCCGCACAAGAAGAAGAGATCATGAAGCACGTAAATGAGCTTTTAGAGAAAGGTTTGGTTCAGCCTAGTTCCTCACCTTATTGCTCTCCTGTGCTTCTTGTTCAAAAGAAAGACGGGTCATTCCGCATGTGTGTGGACGATAGAGCTTTAAATAAGCTTACCATCAAGAATAGATTCCCAATTCCGCATATTGATGACATTTTGGATAAGCTTGATGGTTCGGCTTGTTTCAGCCGTCTTGATTTGAAGAGTGGTTATCACCAAATACGAGTGGTGCCACAAGATGTCCATAAAATTGCATTCAAGACAACTTTTGGATTATATGAATTTTTGGTGATGCCTTTTGGTCTCACCAATGCTCCTGCCACGTTTAATCGTATGATGGATAGGATATTCCGACCCCATCGCAAATTCACAGGTGTATTCTTTGATGACATCTTGGTTTTCTCCAAGAATGAGCAGGACCATAGAACTCATTTGGTCACAGTTGTATTCGAAGAGTTGCGGAAGCATAAACTTTTAATTAATGCCAAGAAAAGTGAGTTTTTCCTTTCAGAGATACATTATTTGGATCACATTGTATCCAAGGATGGAGTAACAATGGATCTTGCAAAGATAGAAACCATTCGGAATTGGCCAGAATTGCAAAACGTACATCAAGTACGTAGTTTTCTGGGATTATGTTCATATTATAGGCGTTTCATAAGGTATTCTGCTATGATAGCCACCCCTCTACATGATCTCACAAAGAAGAAAACCACTTTCAAATTGACTCCAAAAGAACAGGATGCCTTCTTGCAGCTCAAGCATGCTATCATATATGGACCCGTATTGATTGTTCCTGACTTGCAAAGGTCATTCGTAGTAGAATGTGATGCTTGTGGCGATTGTATAGGGGCTGTCCTAAATCAAGAAGGGCATGCAGTTGCATATGAGAGCCGTCGTTTGCATGATGCTGAGCTTCATATGGATATCTATGAGAAAGAGCTCTTGGCTGTAATTCATGCCTTAAAGATATGGAAACATTATCTTCTTGGGGCTGAATTTGTAGTCAAGACAGATCATCAAAGCTTAAGATACTTTCTATCTCAAACAAAGCTTTCGGAGAAGCAGATGAGAATGGCAAACTTTCTTTCTATGTTTCATTTTCAGATTGTGCATACTCCGGGAAAGAAAAATGTGGTGGCAGATGCATTATCCAGGAGGCCTTATGTGGCTGCAGTTTCAGTGGCCTCTCGTGGGGACTTATCTGCTATGCGAGATTTGTATCATTTGGATGCTGATTTTTGCCATATATGGACTGATTTGATGGCTGGTCACTCACATGCCTCTTATGTTATCAACGAGGGTTATCTTATGAAGGACAACTGCCTATGTGTGGTGAAGGATTTACGTCCAAAGGTTATGGAGGAATGTCACGCTCCACCTTATGCTAGTCATAGAGGTATCATGCCCACTACACGCATGATTGAGAGAGATTTCTTTTGGCCAAGCATGCGTAAAGACATTGAGGCATATGTACGTGCATGTATTACTTACCAAAAGGTGAAATTTGACAGGCAAAAACCTCCAGGTTTGCTTCAGCCATTGCCTATTCCCTCGCAACCTTGGGAAAGTATTACTATGGATTTTATTATGGACTTGCCTAGATCCCAGCATGGGAATGATGCTATTTGGACCATTGTGGATAGGTTTAGCAAGCAAGCTCATTTCTTGCCTGTCAAGAAAACCATTACAGTTGATCATATGGTAAAGCTTTTTCTTGCTAATATTTTTAAACATCATGGTATGCCTAAATCCATTGTTGGGGATACGGGCCTCTTCTAGAGGGCTTTATTTGATAATATGGGCACTAAACTTGAGTTTTCATCAACTTATCATCGGCCAAAGTGAAGCTGCAAATTCAGCCGTGTTGGATTTGTTGAAGTGTTATGTGGCAAATCAAAAGACTGCATGGGAGAAGTATCTTCCACTTGTTGAGTTTGCCTACAACAATACGATCCATGCCTCCAAGGGAAAGGCCCCGTTTGAGATTATTTATGGCAGAGTGGTATTGCCACCCATCCTTCGTACAAAGGATGAGATTTTTGCAACTGATGAATATGTTCGTGACTTGGATGTAGCCTTTGCTTAGGTATGGACAGCCATTGCAAGGTCACAAGATAAGCAAAAAATGGCTGCTGACAAGCATAGAAGGGACATGCAAGTCAAAGAAGGTGATTGGGTTTTGTTGAAATTTGAGAAGGCTAGGCTTCGGAAGAGGCCAGGACGAGAAGGATCATATCCTAAGCTTTCTCCTCGCTATTATGGACCCTTCAAAGTGATTCAAAAGATCAATGAAGTGTCATACAAGCTTGCTTTACCTAGTCATTGGAAGATTCACAATGCTTTTCAGTTGAGGACAACTCTTTAGAAGCCCGGGGGGACGTCACCAATTGGCCGACCATTTGGTCCATCTCCAGATTTGTGTCTCGTTCACTTGAGGCCAAGCTAGTGTCTCATGTGAAGGGGCCAATATTTTTGCATAACATGGACGGGAGCCACACTGGTGCCACCCGTGTGTTAGCAGGACGGTGTCGTATGGACGGGAGCCACACTAGTGCCACCCGTGTATGACCTGGACTGTGTTCTATCCATGGGATTGTCACGCTATGGAAGAGCCAGTATTTGTGCCGTGTCTTGCCTATGGGACTGTCACTCCATAGGGAGGCTCGTGCCTGGATCTGTGTCTTATCTATGGGACTGTCACTCCATAGGAAGACCGGGATTTATGTTTCTGTCATGCCATCATTGTGCCCGACAGATGTTTTGTACTTGTTCCATGAACGGGAGATATGTCAATGACACTATTTGTACATGCATTCATGTTTTGCATGTTTGGAACTGTTTTCGCATGACGTGTATTCTTGTGTTTGCCTTTTTGACGTGCCACTTACTGAGCGGGGACGCCTGCCAGTGAGTCGTGAAGTTTGCTGTCTTCTGACGAGTTTTGTTGCGTGTGAACAGGTGGTAAGTATATTGCACTTGTTTACTTTATAGCATTCTTTTTAACCTTTGTTTTTTTATAAGGTGGCAAGTTCACATTCATTAAAGAGTGGGCATTCTCCCAAATATTTAATGATGTTCTTGGTAGGGTGGGCACCCATGTTTAATCATGAAGGGTAAAAGGAACCCTTTATGTGTGGAAGTGGGTGCATGGCCACCTACCCACACCCCACCTTGGATCCATGCAAACTAGAGGGGTCAGCCAACTGTGGTCGTGTGCTCTCTCTCCAACACCTACAAAGGAGCGACCATCTCACCAGCTTGGGAGCACTGGCAGGCGACGATCCTTTCATCCTCCATAGGCGGCTGCGCTTCTGCCTACTCTGCAAGCGGCTGCGCCACTCCACAGGCGGCTACAGCCAAGCGTCCTCTGCCCTTACAGGCAGCTGCACCTCCCTCAGGCGGCTGCGCATGCCTTCCACAGGCGGCTGCGCATGCCTGCGCTCTCCTTGCAGGCGGCTACAGGTGGCTACGCTCCTCCCCTTGCAGGCGGCTGCGCTTTCCTCCTCAAGTGGCTACGCTCTCCTCTACTGGCGGCGGCTGCGCCCTCTTCCACAGGCGGCTGCACTCCCAGATCTCCACAGGTGGCTGCGCCCAGGCCTCCTCTCCATTCTACTGGCGGCTGCACAGGCGGCTGCGCCCTCTTCCACAGGCGGCTGCACTCCCAGATCCCCACAGGTGGCTGCGCCCAGGCCTGCTCTCCATTCAGCAGGCGGCTGCGTGCTCTTCCTTCTTGCCAGTAGGCTGCTGCGCCCTGGTGTCCATCTCTAGTAGCTGCACCTAGATGCATCGGGTATTTGTCTTCCACTAGCGGGCTACAGGTAAGTGGATTGAGATTTAAGTAAAGGACTTTGATGTAAATCTGATAAAGGTTACTCTCTACTTCTAACACCCGTTCGGTGCCGGGTAGTCCAAGCTTATGGAGAACCACGGTCCATGGGTGCCAAGATCGGGAGAGCCAGGCGTTAGTACGGGAGCGCTTGTTTGTGCGTGGTCCTGGAACACCAGTGGGGCGCTCTCCGCGGATTCCAGTGAAGGCCTATATAGGACCGTAGAGACTAAACTACACAAGTGGATTGCTCTCCTTCGAACGTCTACTTCGAGTCTCTTGTTTGGTACTATATTCATCTCAGTTGTACATGGACATCATCTGGTTCTTTGAACCCATGGAGCATTGTATCTTTTAAATACTCCCAATAATATATCATATATTGAGGGGGGGGGGGGTCGGCCCGTTCCGGCCCCAGTGCTGGTGTCCATTGATCAACATTTCATTTCATTTCAGTTTTCAGTTGTTATTAAGTTGTCCATTCAATTTGTGATATTTAAGTTGTGCTATTACGCATGTGGGTGTCTATTCCCACTTGACGGGACCGGTTTCAACAATCCTCACCTCGTGGTACCCACTCTTTAAATCAAGTTTCGAGAACACCTTTGCTCCATTCAGCCTCTCGAGAATATAATCTATTCGAGGCATCAGGAATCTGCTCTTGATAGTCAGCTTGTTGAGTGCACGATAATCGACACACAAACGGGAAGACCCATCTTTCTTCTTGAAAAATAAGATCGGTGCTGCAAATGGCGACACGCTAGGGCGGATGAAGCCAGATTGCAACAATTCTTGGAGTTGGTGGTCCAACTCCGATTCCATTGCCTTGGAAAGGCGATACGGAAACTTGCTCAGGGTTCCGAGCCTGGGAGGAGGTCAATCTTGTGGTCCTCTGGTCTGGACGGGGGGAGCTGGGGAGGGAGGTTGTCCTGAAGAAAAATCTTCTGGAACTTTTCATGGAGAGCCGAGTACTTCTCAGAAGCACTGGCCACCGTCTGGGCTGTCTGGATGTATATCATCGCACACTGTGCGCCTTTCCTGACTGCTCGCTTAACCTGCAAGTGGCTTATGAGCGGAAAGTTCGGAATTCCTGGCTCACAGTTAATGGTCACTAGGGCGTTTGACACATTTCGATTGATCTAGAACGTGTGCTTGTCCCACTTGACATCAGAAAGAAACTTGTGAAACCACTGAATGCCCAAAATTATGTCTGCTCCTAGAAGTGGGGCAACCATAAAATCACGCACAAATTCTATGCCCTGAATAACTAACTTAGCACCTAGAGCTTCATACTTGATGCTCGTTGTCATGCCTGTGCTAAAACCCTCAACCTGGCTTCCAAGACTGAAAACCAACCGTCCTTCGAGGGATAAGAGTCACTCCGAAAGGGGGAGTCCACCGGCGTCTGAAAACCAACCACACGAGCGAGAAAAAATTCTGGTTTCTCTGCTGAATCACTTGAAGTAGGCTCTGATACCACTGTAACATGCGGAAGCTCTGGGAGTCTTCTTTCAGCCCTAAACGCTACTAGAAACAATCTGATGCAAAACGCAAACATGAAGAGAGAGTAGAGAGGAGAGAGAGAGAGAGAGAGAGAGAGAGAGAGATGCTAGAAATTCAGTATATTCTAATGGTACAAAAAGGTATCTAAATTTGCAGCCCTAGGCTGCTTTCATACAAAAGGTGTAACACACCCAAAATCTGTCCTAAACTTGATCCACTCCATAAGGGAGAGAATGAGTACAATGATGAGCATCCATGCTATTTATAGTCACTTGGGAATACTGGACTGCTGGCCGACTGCTGTCAGCCAGCTGACTGCCCTCTTTATGTCCATAATCATCGCCGTCTGGTCCTCATGCAGCCGACAGCACTCCTCTGCTCCTGACAGCCTCCAACGCAGTCGACAGTCCTTCTTCATGCCTTTGCTCCAATCCATACACTACCAAACAGCACTCTATGCTCCATGTCCTAGTTCTAATACTCTTTTTCTTGGCTGCCCCTTCTGGATTTAGCCCTGAAAATGTCCATGGCATTTATCATGCACATGGCATCCCCCTCTGCTAAACTTGATGACGGGATTCCAACCTGCTCTTGGATGACTGTCATCATCCTAAATCTTTTCCCGAAGTCCCTCTGTCATCCATCCATCCTTGGCAACCCTTTTCTCTGAAAGCCCACCGATCTCCAAACCACTCTATCTCAGAATAAGATCTATGCATCTGTTCCATCTAGTCCACCATCCATTCCTGCCCTGACTCTGAACACTGTCTTGGACTTCATTCCTAAGAAATGAGTCTAGCACTCTCACATCACCCCTTGGAGGATAATCCTCCCTGGGACCGTTGCCCGAGAACCTATCTCCATGGGAGATATGAGCCTCTTGTTTGTGCACTGATGGGTCTCCGTATACATAGCAGTATCACTGTGTCTAAAAGTATCCTCAAAGTATCATGCATTTGTTCTAAGGGCTCCATTGCAATTCCACACTATGAGTCACAAGGTCTCATAGGCCGCGCACCGTCAAGCGGGCCTTCTCTCCGTAATGATGACTCGGCCATCTCTCTATACCGCCCATTTCCTCTCTTTCCTTGCCTCAAGCACACACGGCATGTGTTCCTGCGGTGTGCTATTTGTGCCGGTGTAAGGTCCTCATCCAAATAAATTTTTTCCTCCTTAAGGGCCATCCTTTTAGAGAGGAAGGCCTTCTTCTTCTCCAAGTCACCAAACCTAATTATCAATATCTTCGCCCTGGCTTCATCTCTACCTACTCGCCATGCTCTAGTAATGGGTACATCAGTGGCTCCAATTTTTGTTGAAAGAGCTTTTGCATCCTCTTGGGGATTTCCCTTATCTTCCCAACCAACTACGCGTACATGTAAGGCACGTGCCCATCTCTTGGCTTCCTCTTCCAATGTAGCATTCATCACCTATTGACCGGTGTATCCTTCTATTTTTTTACTACTTCAATCCATGGGCTGACTTCCTCAATTTGTTTCTTTGTGGCACTGGCAATTTCAGCCCATGAATGCATTTCCTTCTCACCCGCAACCACTTTTTCCTTGCATGATTCCAAAGTGTGTTGCATTTCTGTGATGTCTTTTTCGCGGTCAGCCATACATGTCTTCAAGGTGCCTTCGTACGATGCAACCATTGTGCCAATCTCCCAAAGCATGTCATCCTTCCATTTCTACATCTCTTTTTTCATTTCCGTGTGCATCAAGGCTTGGGCTAATTCCATCTAAACCCGTACTTGGGCTTGCATATCTCCCTTCAATTGGGCATATATCTCTTCCTTCAGTGTTTCGTATATCACTTTCTTTTGGGCATGCATCTGCTCAGTTCATTCCTTTTCAAGCTCCTATCGCATGGTGCTCATCTATGTCCTTATGTGCAGTTGTATCTCCTCATAAAGGGCCTCATCTCGTTGGGCCATCTTCGCAAGCCTTCGTGAGCCAGGGGACATGATCCCTTCCCTCATTCTTCTACGGTAGGCATTTGGTGCCTTCGTGAGGGTGTGAAAGATTGTTTCACCATCCTGTTCTCCCTCCTGGGATTGAGACATGTTTCCCCCTAGTTGCTGCCTTGGGGGGCCGAGCAAGGGTGGGTGGGAAAAGGGGAACAGACAGGTGGGCAGAGGCGCGTAGGTGGGTGCGCACAGAGCAGCAGGCGCGCTACATCATGGGCAGTGCAGAGAGGCGGGCAGAGGCGCGTAGGTGGGTGCGCACAGGGCGGAACAGACAGGCAGGCAGAGGCGCGCAGGTGGGTGTGCACAGAGCAGCAAGCGCGCTAAATCATGGGCAGCACAGAGGCGGGCAGAGGCACGCAGGTGGGTGCGCACAGAGAGAGAGACAGAGAGAGAGAGAGAGAGAGAGATTCCACCATTGGCAGTGCCCTTGCTGCATCATGGGCCTGTCCTTGACATCCATTGGGACAGCATCCTAAAAGCCAAAGAGGTATCTTCAGTTCCAGGGGAATTAAGCAAGTGCCTTCCAATCAGTGCCAGCAGCTCATGTTACTCCTGGGGAGTCCTATGAATTGAACTACAGCTGGGAAGCTGGACTTTGAAAGGAACCCATCATTGTCCAAGCTGGAGTCAGAGGGCTGTGTTAAAGGACACTCTGAGATACTGCTGTGAAGTCCAATTCAACCCTTAAGTAGCCATGTCTGAACAGCTGAACATTGGTGATCTGTCCCTCTTTGCCAGGACGTCAGCTTGAAGGATATCCTAATGCTGGCTTGCTACTGAGAATTCAGGAAATGGAAACAGCAAAGAGAGAAAAGGAAGGTGGAGCTCCAGGTTCTTGTAAGCATCTCTCCTGTCTATTCAAGATCCCCTTCAACAGTATTAAGCAAAGACCTACATACCAATGTAAAGTTCAGGTTATTTCCCAAACATATCAAAAAACTAAAGTGCGATCTTGACTCAATGAGAGTACTCACAACCTCCAAATGACACCTATGGTACAGAAAATAGATGATCAACATGGCACGCTTACATTGATGTGGCTTGAATTGACACCCTGCAGTAATCTTCCCTAGCTTACCGACCAACCACAAACGTGAAGGACCTGCATACATGACCACAAAGCATTTCAACATACAAAGCTAAAAATTCCTAATGTGATGAAGCTGCTAACTATAGAAGGTGATAACCTTTAAAAAAGAAGTCCACCATCGTGCCAATTGATAAGTTGGATGATCCATATCGAAGCCCTATGACGTTTTGGTCCTCAGAAACCAACCTGCACCACATCCAATATAATGCAGTTCTTTCAGCCCCTCTAAGCTACAGAAAACTCAAACTTCAGAAGTAGCTCACACAACAATCTTTCTTCACTTTTCTTGGCTTTGCAACAAAGAGCCATAGATTGCAAAAATCAAACATATTGGTGAAGCTATTACAAAGACTGCATCTATGTTCAATAACTTGCTTGCACAAATAATTTAGTTTTGTGTCCAAACCCGCTTTTTGAAACAATTGGAAAAGTCAAAAAAGTCCCAACTCCAATTGCAGGTTTGAAGGTGCATGCTCGAAATTTCAAGGCTCTGCAGATGGTTATAGTCATTGAAGCGACAATACGTTCAAATTAAACTATGGAAAACTTAATAGGCATTGCAAAATAATGGCTTTTAGAAGCGGCTATACTTGGTGGAAGTGCTCATGTCCAATTCCACAAAAGTGTTTGGATCCTCTGCATCTCTGAGCGTCATCAAGGGAGAAAGATGATAAGGTCTTTCCATTAGAAGCTATATACTGTAAACCCATAGCTGATTACCCAGTGAGACAAGTTTTATGGCTCAGGAGTCGGGACAAAACCTCTGCCAACGAAATACTGCGTCTCCATTGAATTTTTCTTCGCCTTCCTCTGATGGAATTGAGACCTTGAAATGTTAAGAGTAAAGGATTTCTGCTTTCCAAACACAAATCTTTGCCAAAAGAAAAAGTCACCCTTTGTAAAATGTAGAATTCAGTAGCAATGAAGGATTTCTGCTTTCCAAACACAAATCTTTGCCAAAAGAAAAAGTCTGTAGAATTCATCTCAGGATACGGTAGTAATGAAGTCCACGTTTGGATCTTCCGGCGGTTTCAGCATGATACATGCCAACAATTGATCGGTTCGTGCGTAGTAGTCTGTAAAAAGTACTTTTCTGGCAACCTTGCCGAACAGTATGTCATAAGAAGACTGTGCCATTCTGTAAACACAGATACCAGCATTATATTTAGATGAAAAGGAGAAGACCACTACCTAATCGCATCAAAAATTTGACATTCATGGCTATGGATGGCATGCACGGGGTTTTAAAAGATAGATATATATATATATATATAGAGAGAGAGAGAGAGAGAGGGAGGGGGGGCGCTAAACGCCAACGACATTGGTTTACTTTGTGGTTTAACGGGGGGATGAGCAAGCAGGAGAGTACCGAGAGCGAGTGGCGAGCTGAGGCCGATCGAAGAGGGGTGGCACCAGCACCACGGGTGGAGGTGCCTCCATGCTCATCCAGTTGCCCATGCTTCCTTTCCCCTCTCCCCCGCCTGCCTCGCTCCCAGAATATATTAAACACCGCCACTCCCTGTCTAGATACTCTTTTCAAGCTTTCCCCTTTCCTCGTATGGGGTTTCTCAATTTTTGAAATTCTGAATTTTTAGGAGGCTCACACTTATTTGAAAGTGAGCATCCCTAGTGTAATCTAATTTAGATTACCAATCTAAATTAGATTACTCACTCATTTGAAAGTGAGCATCCCTAGTGTAATCTAATTTAGATTGATGATTACCATTTGGTAAGTTTGCACTAGTAAAACTTACCAAATGATAACTCATTTTTTATGAAAATTTACCATTAGGGTCTATAAGTTTATATGATGCGTGCTTAACAAGGCTCAAATTCATGACTTGAGGCTCACCAAGTAGAAATCACTATAATATCTTGCTATTTTTTCTCAAGTTCCCTCAATATACTGATAGAAATAGCTTTAATTTCTTGAAACTCATACAACATCTAGTGTGTGTGAGATCTAGAAAATCACCAGATTGTAACTCAAAATTTGGAATATGTTACCAATGGTAATTTTATGAAAATCTCAAATTTATACTATGGTGCCCATCCATTACAATTTAATTAAAATTATATGTGTATGTGTGTATATATTAATTTATTCATATTTAAAAATACACATATATATGTATGCATATGTATATGTATATGTATTTAAATATAATATTATATATAATATATATTTATATTATATATATAATATAATATTTGTATATATATAGTAATCTAATCAAAATATATAAAATAATGAATATAAATATAGTAAATATATATCATTATAGTATAATAATGATATATGAATCAATATACATATAGTAAATATATAATAATATTATATTAATACTATTCAATATAAACACATTCACACACACATACGTACACGTACACATAGTCACACATAAGTGTGGAGGATGTGTGTGTGTGTGCGTGCGTGTGTGTATGTGGTGTGCTCAAGCTTACATGTGCGCCTCCATCCTCTCTATAGTTGTTTGCCTACGCCTACTTCTTTGTGATTCTTTCTCGATTGTGTGAAGTCAAAGTGTGATGTTCGCCTATCCTCTATTGTTACTTTTGAAGTCCTCTTTCTCTCCCTTATCAAAGAGTGTGATGCTCGCATGTCCTCTATTGTTCCTTTTTGAGTCCTCTTTCTCTCCCTTATCATTATCTTTATCTATTTGTCGTCTGTTTTTCCCCCTTGTTGCAGGCTTACTGTCAATTGTTCTTAATTTCTTACTGTTGTGTGCTTGCTTCATTTTCCTGCTTTGCCCTTTGTTGAAGCCTACTCCTTCTTGTTTATATTTGTTGTTTCTCTCTCCTCTACAGAAGTGTACAAACCCAGAGATCTCTCTATTAAGTCCAAGAAAAAGAAACACAAGAGGAGACTCTCAACAATCTGAATTGCTCTCCTCTCATTGCTGCTCCAATCCTGACCTTCAACATTTTGGTGACACACTTGAAGAAGGGTTTGCTGAAATCAAGAAAGCTTGAGACGAACATGTCCCTGAGTTTCGTTTGGTGGGTTCCTGGCTAGGTATTATTAGACCCTATAATGAAACTTACACCTAGAGTTGTGATCTTTTTGTCCCTGAAAAGATCCTGCAGCTTCTGATGTTGGGTAGTGGCTTAAAGCAATGCTTGCAGGATGCTTTGTTAAGAGGGTTGCTACTTTGCTGCTTGAAGCTTCTAGGTTCTACTTAACTGATCCACAGCATAAACAAACTATTTTGGAAAAGTCCCCTCTTTTTTTTGGGCAACAAATGGTGCATGTATACCCATAGTCTCCTAGAAAGGATTATCAAAACTTCATCAAACATAGATATCCTATGTGGGTGTGGAAGTTGCTAAGCTTCCGGTTTATATGCACCCTACTTTACCTTTTTTGGCAAAATCGATGGGTAAAGTGGTTTTCCCTCCCAAGTCTTCTAGAAGTGTCAACAAATTTTCATCGTCTGGATACGGATAAACCGACTCCTTCCCGAGTGGCTTTGGATGTAGAGCTGCCTGGACTTCTGACACAAGAAGCTTTCTTCGAGCTTAAATGGGGTAATTGGCTCATGTTTCTCTTGCCGAAAGTTTGGGCACATGGCATCGAAATATCCATTAGTTCTTCTGCACCTATCGATAGCAACAATGCCACCTTCAGAGGTTGTTCCTGTTGTATCTGTGCAATAACAGAAGGGGAAAAACGTGGCGCAGGCCCCGAATATCACACTAGATAAGGGAAAAGTAAAAATTGGTACGGCAAGCCCGCCTGTTTTACAAAAGGGAAAGACAAATGCATGGCAGAGACCCAAGAAAAATTCTCTCTCGTAGACAAAGACATGTGGTGTCTCGTAATTGGAAAGAAGGAACCTCCACAGCAGGGTAGACTTCTAAGATGCTAGATATCTCGGGTGATGTTATAGGTGTGGGCAGAATGTGGGCTACAGTTAACCCCTTGTTTTCACACACTATGTCAAACCATGATGCATTTGTTGGCTCTCGTAATCCTTTACATGTGACTAATGTTCACAATGGCATTCCACTTTATGCTTTGTTATGTGATACAGGGAGCCAGGCAACCATGCAAGTCGAAGGGTAACCTGTTTTGTTTACGCTCATTGTACATATGTTTACAGACTTTTGGGCTCGTTTAGAAAAATGGTGCCTCCTTCTTCATGCCACCCAATATGATGCGTATACATGCAAAATGTGGATTAATCATACATTGAGGCTTTCAGATCATGCGCCTATATGGCTTGGTTTATATTTTGGTATGTTCATTCGTGACGATGCTTTACATGACAAAAGATTATGATGCTAAATAATAACTATCTATCACATGCTCAGTTTATTCAGAGGGTACATGTTGCTCTCCATCCTTTGGTACTCCACATGACAAGATTTGGATGTTGCTTGGTATAGTTTTGTGATGCACATGATGCAGGCTGTTATTCAAGATTATGGCAGATGACATATGGGGGAAACTAGATTGTAGGTGGCTCATGCCGAATCAGCCCTGTAAGAATATACTAAAACTAGCTAACTGCGACATTTGGTAGAGCTAATGAGCATTGGAGTATGACACAAGCCAAATTTTGTCTTGACCAAAATGATACTCGTAAGTTGAACAAGTGGCAAACTCGAGCTCGACAAAAGCCCCTTCTTGATAAAGGCTGTTCTTCCAAATCCTTTTTTAAAAATGTGCACTTAGCTAGACAAAAACACTCTATTGCAAAAGTGAAATCACCTAATGGAAATAGGACATGTAACAAAGCATAGCCTGCAAATGTTTGTCATCGTTATTTTGCAGACATGTTTGCTGCCCCTCAGCCCCCTTCCGAGGAAGTATTACGTGCACGTCATAAACTCTTGTAGTATGTTCACCCTATAGTCACTCCGGGGGCTATACACAAAACCATGCATATCCAAGGGGCCTAGAAAAAGCTAGTGAAGCTCTATCCTAGGCTATGTATATACGGAAGCTAATTAGCTGGCATTACACACAAGTCATAGGCTATGTCTAATCCCAAAATCATGCAAAATGATACATGGTTACAAAAAGATGTTACAAAAGGTACGACTATGTGTGCATTGGAGTAATATTAGCCAGTATGGTTACAATGTTAAAAACTTCAATCTAAGAACAATAACTTAAAACTTGTCACCTAATTAAATAGAAATATCATACCTATAATAAGGAGTGATAACTAGCTTGGAATACATTTTCCTTACCCCCTGAAGGTCTTAAAAGTTGGAGAGGTGGTTGCAATTTTGGCAAGGATATTAATGGAGGATGCTTCTAACTATCACTAAATTATAACTGCCCTTTACACACAGAGAAGCCCGCCCAACTTTTAGATTCAAATAGCCAATCATAAAGACTCAAGGTCAAATTGCAGACACAGATATTAAACACAAGCTTTCCCCTTTCCATGTGGCCAAATGATAGAAGGGAGAGGGGGTTGTGTCTGTGTATGTGCTAGAGACGTATAAAGAATGCATGTGAGAGAGACACACACATATATGTGTCTATGTGAGAGAGTCACACGTAGTCACATGCACACACGCATTTACATGTGCACATAAATACACAAAAGGCGTATATAAACACACACACACACACACACACACACACACACGAATGCACGCTCATGTTGCCATGTTAACATATCCGACTTAAGAGTTTTTTTTAATATAACCATTATCAAGGACTTTTAACTTGGCTACAATATCTTTGGTTTTACTACCATAATGGGGGTTGTGCATCTCTAGCTATTACATTGGCTACTTTGGTTGCATGTGCATAATATCTTTGGTTTTATTACCATAATGGGGGTTGTGCATCTCTAGCTATTACATTGGCTACTTTGGCTGCATGTGCATAATCACTCTACACATGCTGATTCTTCACTCATGAAAGCTCATGTGGTGGCGGTGGTAGGAGCTGGCACCCTGTGCTCAGCCTCGACTATAAAATGGACACCATATGGGGTGAGTTACACAAATTCTCTTTGCCTATATTGTGTATTATTGGTTTTTCTCCAGCCATGTCCATCATTCTTGCTTCGACTAGGAGCTCATTTTCTCAGGTACTTACTATACTTTAAGGGTTTGATGTATTATCTATGCTACCGATGGTGGCAGTCCTATCACATGGGATAATGATTACTTGAATCCCTTTTTGCTGATTACAAGCACGAAGGCTCTGTGATTTTTGAACATATGCATCTTGCTATCGCATGGCCTATATAGATTTTGGTTATGTGCCTATGTCTCTGAATATTGCTACTATTTGCCCTAGCATATGCATGTCATGCAAATGATTATTAAAATTGATAATTAATGGTACTTGATGATATTTTTAAATTTTTCTCTTTGATGTTAGGGCATACACATTTTGTTGTTGCATGCCCCATATAGACTCTAGTTTTGGTTGTATTTCTTTGAATACTGTGTCGGTTTTCCCCTAGTAACACATTGGCATGTCATGCAAAGGGCTCTTAACACCTATGATTAATGGAACCCTTTGATTTCTGATACATATGTATTTTGCTCATGAAGGTCGGGTGCTTATGGGAGAATGACTTTATGAATCCCACCTAAAAGGTTTTTCCTGGGTATTAATACTATGGCATATGCATCCTGTTGTTTGCATGCCACACATATATATTCTGGAAAAAGCTTCTAATTGCTCCTCTGATTTTTGCGAATGTTAGCAACGCATGTCAAACAATGGACCTTTAATATCGGCTACCTATGGGAACTTGTTGTGTGGTTGTTTCTAAAGTTACGTCCCATGCTTTAAATTGTGTATTATGTTGTCTCTTGAATTAATAGATACAGGTGTTACGTATTCTCTTGAATTAATGATTAAATGATGTATTAAATGTATATGAGGCCGGATTTTGAGATAAGCGTGACAATGAGTAATCTCTAAATATAAATATATATATATATATATTTTTGTTGGCTAGGTTCAGTGCATGCCCTTCGGGTTCTATATACTATATCTCTAATAATAGTTAGCACCCTTGATTAATTCTAACTTCTCTTTGTCTTCATCTATGATAAATGGTTGACTATCTTGCATAGCTATCTTGATCTCATACCCACTGAGATATTTTCTCTCTGTGGTGGGGGCAAATGAACCCACTCATGATGTGTCCTGTAGAAACTTACACAAACTTTTTCTATGATTTTGCTAGATTGGGAATATTGTAGTTAGCTCTTTGATGAGACAATTATGAGGTACCTTTGAACAAATATGGCTAGGTCCATGGTGGCTAAAGCCCACTAGGATACCAAATTGGCATCTATCAGTTACACTTAGCTAATTATAAGCCACGTGATCTTTTGAATGCTTGGCTGCATGCTAATCATGTGTTTACTAATAAGGGCATATTATAAAGGGCTTTCTCCTGGTCCCAAGTTTTTGCCTAAATACCATGTCTTAAATTTACGGCCTAATATATTGATCCACTCCATCTACCTTTTACTTGAGCCGAATATAGCTTAAATCTGAGGATATTTGGGTGACATCTATAACATGTGGTAGATCTTAGGACACCTATAATACACATACAAGCTAACAACTTGTTTGTCTATTTTGGATGGATGTAGGTAATAGGATCTACCCTCTCAAATGTCTTGCAGTTTAAGCTTCATGACACATGTTGCATTGTTGGAGATACAGTCTCCTTTAACTCATGATATGATTATTGTAAACAATATTGTCGTTGTGTAATCATGTTAAACACTTTATTTATCAAGATTGTTCGGGTCCTCAAACTTTTAGTTCAGTTGTAGATATGTTGTTAAATATAGATAACAAACACACACTCTAGCTGTAGTACTCTAGCTGTAGTGTGTACTCCTTTTTTAAACAAAAAGGATATACAGGACCCCTGGCTTGAGATTCTTTGACCTTGGAGTTTAGCTTCCCTCACTATCAAAATGCTCTAGGGCCGATAGGTTTTAAGTAGGCGGCTTGACACCTAGGTCGAGATTATGGCTCACAGCAATAATGCTTTGCTTTGCTGGTTGAAGGAATTCTTAATCTCACTCTATTTACATTTCAAACACTAATGAGATTTTGTTTGTTATAGATACTACCTCTTCTGAGAGGAGTTGAAATACCCCTAGAACATACTCCTTCAAAAGCATGCCAACATGTTCTGGCTTACATAAAGGATGAAGAAGCGTAGATCAAAATTTTATCCTCTATAAATTGAGGCTTTCCCTTTAGGGTCCGGACATCTTGCAATTTCTTTCATTCAATGACTGGGTTCAGGTATTGGCAACCCTAGATAATAATAAGGAAGAAGGCAATCAAATCATTTCAAACTTACTGTCGGGCAGATTCATATTCTCACAAAGGCCTACCACTCAGATCTCACATCCTTTCCTGTGGCTAGTGCTAACATTTCTAATTTTCTAAGAAAGCAGTGTGGGCTAGAGCCTTCCTTTCTGCTGGAAGCTCCACATCAATTGTTCCCTTAACAAGTAATATTTTTAGCAGAGATCAAGCTGCTTTGGAGGCAATCAAGTCATTCTAAACAGACATGTGCACCATGTCCAATTCTTGATTGCTAGAACTGGTACTGAAAGTATCTAAAGTCTACCCATTCTTACCTATTTGTCAAGTAGAGGTAGAAGCAACTGGGGTTTCACATCATCTTTGGACTCTAGCAAATAAGGGGTTTCTTGCACCTATCCAAGTAGAAACTTGGATTTACCTTGCTAATCTACCAGTGTCCACTCTCGAAGAATGCAAAAACCATGTGATCAAAGGAGTTCAATTATGGAAATAGGAGAGCTTCTGAAATCACCTTTCTCTATGAGCCTCTTGTGCCTTTCTAAATGCTCATCTTCAGTTGGCATCTATGACAGAACAAAAGGTACCATGACCTTTTCCAAAGCCAATGCAGATTATTACTCAAAAACTATCTAGAATATTTACAGACCTTATCTAAAATGTACATGTAAATTTCTTGATCCTAGTGACTCAATTATCTACGAGCCTCTTGTGCCTTTCTAAATGCTCATCTTCAGTTGGCATCTATGACAGAACAAAAGGTACCATGACCTTTTCCAAAGCCAATGCAGATTATTACTCAAAAACTATCTAGAATATTTACAGACCTTATCTAAAATGTACATGTAAATTTCTTGATCCTAGTGACTCAATTATCATATGGCTTGTTTTAAATCACTTAGAGGACTTATTTCTAGATAAGCTGGTGGTCTTCCATCTTTCTCTTCTATATTCTTGGCTTGGTGGTGGACAAGTTAGGAGCTTAGTTTTAGCACAAATTGCCTTCTTACAGTTTAGGCAGATTATGTTGGATGTGCTTATTAAACTCAAAGGAACAGAGCCAAGTACCATATTTACTAGCTATGGATAATTTAAAGACATTAAGCTTATAAATGCTTTGCTAAACCTTTGCATAGATATTGAATCCTCTTCATCTCCCCCAAGAAAGAAACCCAACACATCCTTTGGTACTCCTAGCACTTTTACTTCTTTTCTCTCCCCCTCATCTGGTCATAGTTATGCTACTAGAAGTCAGTCTAAATCCGTTACTTCAGAAGGGCATGGGCGTGGTTTCCCTGTCAAAAATTTACATGAATTATAATTTTTTATTTTGTGCTAATAGATCTCGAAAAGTCATACTGGGAGATTGACTTTATGTACCAATGATGAAGTGCAAAAAGATAATTTCTTTCACTGCCTATTTATTAATGAACTTTTAGAATATGCTTACCTAAGGAGGTATTACTAATAGCCTTTAATGCTTTACAAAATGTCAAAAATCATGATGGAAGTACATTGTAAGTTTAAAGAAATTATTTTGGAGGCAAGATTTTTTACAAAAAGAACAGACCCCTCCCTGTTTTTGTTTTGATTTTAAGAGTTTCTAGAGAATTTACTAAATTTGGCTCACGTGTGCATGATGGATCTGAATATAATTTCAGGTATGACTCTTAAAAATCTACTTGCAAAGGGACTAAATCACATCCCGGTAGAGCATTTTAAATCCACATCTGACAATCAATGCCATATTAGATTGTCTAGCAGACATTGCTAGTAAACTCCAACTGGAGTCTTCACAATTTAATGCGATTGCTTCGGCAAACTCCCACATATTTATGGAAAAAAATCAAAGGGTTCCCAAGAAATGGATCTCAAACGAGAGCTCTTGGGTTAACCCTTGCTTTATGCATTCTTCATCACAATTACTTGAAAAGTTCATGGTGATAGGTCTGGATAAAGCATCAAATAATGTATCCATCATTTGTAAACATCTTGCTTATGAGGCAGGGAGAAAAAGATTATCATGATAAGAATTCTATGGCTTTTAGACAATCCTTTCGAGATTGTCAATGGTATACAAGAAGAACTTAGAAGAATGAATATTGAATTCCTTAACACTAGATTACCTGTGCTTATCCCTACTTTTAAAATCCACAAGAACAAATTCAGATGGATTTCTAATGTTGCTAATTGTATCTTCACAGAAATCACTTCAATCATCATTAATGTTCTTAACTTGGTTCTTTGTGACTTTCATACGATCTGTGGGATTAAGCAGCGGGGACTTAAAGTTTTTTTAGGCAACTAGTCTAACCCTTTTTGGATTACAAAAAACATAACTAAAGGTAATTCTAAATCTTCCAGAATCTATCTTTCATATATTCACTTCAGATATCACACAATGCTATGATAACATCCCACTGATTGGGGATGCTGGCCTTATAAACATACTTTACAAGGTATGTAATATGGTGTTTGAAAAAAGGAAGAGGGATGGATTCTCTAAAGTTTCTTTAAGCCATGGTAATGTGCAATGGGTTTAAAAACTATCACCTAGATTTCAAATGACTATAGATAGAGGAGATATTCAACATAAGGCTCTCTATATGCGGAGTCGTGAGTATAGGGCTCCGCACTCGTCATCATACCATCTGTTCTGGGGCATAGTCCCAGGTCTCGCAGGCTCTCCTGAGTGGACACGATGTGGAAAGCTCTGTAATGCAGCCGTGTGTAGGAGTGATGCCAGCTGGGTTGTAATGGTATCCATAGGTGCCAGGGGATCCATGAGTAGGAGCCCATCCTCTACTCTGCCAATGTATATGTCTGCCATGTCATGTGTGAAGTAGATGGTAGTGTGTGGCATCGGTATGTGGGGGGCTGGTGATATTGGTGATCCGGCTAGTGAAAATGCCAAGTATGTATGATCTGCCCCAATAGGACGAGGTGGGATGGAGAATGAGGTGACAAGCTGTGATGCCTCCAAAGACCCCATAATGTAGTCTACCACCATGCCTCCGGTCCGTGTATGACCCCCATGTGGGAAGCATATCAGCCCTCCTGATCCCGGCCACTGTAGCATCCCGTTATAAATAACGAGACGATGCTTGGCTCCCAACTCTAGTAAGTGGTCCCCATAATGTCCTCTGTCTGGTCCAGTGTCCTCCGATGCCCGACTAGCCCCTATCTCCTCTGGATCCACAGGGTAGAGGATCTCCATGACATCACAGTCATACACCTCACACTGTCTGCTCTGTGTGTGGGCATTGAAGTCACCCGTAAGAAACACTACATAATATTATTGTCGGATGGGTTTGGTGTTCAAGAGAACCTAGGGGAACCAGCCACAACAGGGGTGTGGGGGGAGGAAAGGTGGTGGGGAGAGGAAAAGTGGGAGAGGGCGCTTGAAAGGAAGTGGCCACAGGTGGGGGAGGTGGGGTGAATCTCCAGTTTGCGGCGGCGAGGAGGAAGGGCAGTCCTCTTGTTGGACCAGCCCTGTTTAAACAAATGAAAGGTATTCCCATGGGGTTCTCATGTTCCATGGTTATGTGTAATATCTATTTTTATTATTTTGAATACTATTTTTTTGTTTCTCATACGGATAGTACACATAAAACAATGCTGGAAAGCATCAAACACTCCTTTAGATATATGGATGATGTCCTCGATCTGACGTCCTTTGTTTGCTTCACTCCTCAAAGAAATTTACTCAATTGATCTTATTTCAATTGAGCCTACCTAGATAAACGGGTTATACATTGATGACATTTTCTTTGTCACCAAGACTAACAATCTAAATATTGAATTTGCTCTAAACAGCCCTTTTATGGGAGAATTTATCACATGATATACTTGGAAACGGGAATCAGAATTTGTAAAGAGGAAAAGTAATCGCCCCTTTACTCAAGCCTTAAATACCATTCTTGGGAGTTTTCACTTGGTAATATACTCTTCGGCTAACCTTTTTGTTGCCTTTGCGGATACTTCTAAGCTGATCAATAAGTTTTCTAACAATGGCTTCTGAAAAGTTGATGTTCTTAGGGTTGTCATTGACTATTTGGCTCACAATGAATGGCCTGGGGGGTTAGATTCAACCCCTCACTTATCAATTTTTTGAGGCAGTAGGCCTATACTCATGGGGCCTATTACCTCAATATTTGTTGAGTATGGTGCCTAGGTATGGGTGGGCAAAAACACATGCATGCGCGCGTGTACCCACGCTCGTGCTGCCATGTTAACATAAGCGACTCGTGAGTTTTTGTATATAACCATTATCAACGGCTTTTAATTTAGCTACAATATCTTTGGCTTTTAATTTAGCTACAATATCTTTGGCTTTATTACCATAATGAGGGCTACGCACCTTTGGCTATTACATTGGCTATTACATTGGCTACTCTGGCTGTATGCGCATAATCACTCTGCACATGCCGATTCTTCATAAAAGCTCATGCGGTGTAGCTGGCACCCTGTGCAATGGCCTCGACTATAAAATGGACACCATTTGGGGTGAGTTACACAAACTCACTTAGCCTTTATTCTGCATTATTGGTTTTTCTCCGGCCAAGTCCATCATTCTTGCTTCGGCTGCTCTGCTGGGAGCTCATCCTCTCAGGTACTTAATATTATGTAAGGGTTTGATGTATTGTCTATGTTACCGATGGCAGTCTTATCACATGGGATAATGATTACTTGAATCCCTTCTAATCATGTGTTTACTAATAAGGACATATTATAAAGGGGTTTCTCCTGGTCCCAAGTTTTTGCCTAAATACCAGGTCTTAACTTTACGGCCTAATATATGGATCCACTCCATCAGCCTTTTACTTAACCCGAATATAGCTTAAATCTAAGGATCTTTGGGTGACATCTATAACATGTGGTAGATCTTAGGACATCTGTAATACACATACAGGCTAACGACTAGTTTGTCTGTTTTGGATGGATGCAAGTAACAAGATCTACCCTCTCAAATGTCTTGAAATTTAAGCTTTACGACACATGTTGCATTGTTGGAGATACAATCTCCTTTAACTCATGACATGATTATTGTAAACAATATTGTTGTTGTGTAATCATGTTAAACACTTCATTTATTAAGACTGTTCGGGTCCTCAAACTTTTAGTTCAGCTATGGATATGTTATTAAATATAGATCAAACACACACACACAAATACACACATACATGTACACACACTCACTCACACATGCTTGCACACACATATGCATACATAGATGATAGACTCAATGTCAAATCACGAACACTCGTATACACAGAGAAAAAAGTGCATTTCGTACCCATGTTGACAAGAAAAAAGTGGGTTTGAACATGGATAGGCATATTAGTAAGTCCCCACTTTCTTAAAGTATTTGGCCATATCTAAAGGGTGTTGCAAAGAAGAGGAACATGGGTGTGTGGGTTCATATTTAATGTGTACAAGTAGGTGACTCGCGCAACATGAAGTTTTTTCTTGCATACATATGTATGTGCATATGCAAGTGTGCAATTGTGTGTGTCTGTATCATCTATATATGTCTCTGTCTATGTCTATGAGTGTATGATGTGACTATATGTGTGTGTGTGTTTATATATGTCTATGTGTATTTATGTGCATGTGTATATGCGTGTGTGCATGTATCTATGTGTTACTCTCTCACATAAACACATATCTGCGTTTATCTCCCTCATATGCAACCTCTCTATGTCTCTATCACGTACACAGACACGTATATAGACACAAACCCACCTCTTTCACACACATACTTGTACACAGGTACACTCTCTCTTCTCACACTCATCTCACATACACACTCTCTCACACATAGAAACTCTCTCTCTCTCTCTCTCTCTCTCTCTCTCTCTCTCTCTCTCTCTCACACACACACACACACACACACTTTTTAGTGAAACCATTGATTCATTGATAAAACAAATGTACAATCATAGCTATCCCAGCGTAAGACAACTAGAACTCAAATTAGAAATAGTGGGAAAACACCTCAAGTGTGGAAAAGCAAGCTCTTGAGATCATAAGAATCTCTGAGAGACTGGTAAAGAGATCTATGAAAGAAAGGATACATGAACGAAAAAATAAAAAATATAAAAAATCAAAGCCTTCTTTCGAAGAGGATGGCAAAAGTATGACAGACCAATAGTGATTAACCATCAAGAGGATGAGCTATTTTAGGACGTCCCAAAATGTAGTTAAAAACTCAACCATAAGGCCATCCCGTCTTGGAAATTTCCATTTACCCAAAATTTTTAGAGCAACATCCAATTCTTCTGTTTACAGGACCATAGTACATGGAGATTTGAATATTCCACAAATTGAATAATAGAAGAAATAAACCGTAAACACCATAGCATAATTCAAGAGCATGAAAATCAAAGAATACAAGATTGGGTGGAATATCCTCCCTGACGTGTGTGGCTCCACTCCCACACACGGTATTTAAATCATATTATCAATAAATTTAGCCCTTAGAGCCATAAATAGTATAGCTTTTCCAAAATTAGGCTTTTACAAAATTGAACCATTGTCCAATGCTTTTAAAGTATCTCATTAAAAATAAACCTTGCCCAATATACGTACAATGGGCCAAACCATACAAAATCAAATATTTATAAAGCACACATGTGCTCGGCTAGATAATCTCGTCCAATGTCCACCTTGGTTATTCTCTAACAAATGGAAAACATTCACTAGCATGCTTCACACATGAACCATACATCACACATTATTAATTGCATTCACTCCCATGATAAAATATTCTGAAAAAATCTCACTCCCATGATAGTCCTCCCGTTTGAGAAGACAACCGTCCTCGGTTGTAACTATCAGCACACACGAGTGATCAAACACATTAATCGTTCCCCACATTGGATTCACTCCTAATGTCCTCACACACGTTACACATGTCTTATAGTTGATCGGATTCACTCATAATCAAACTTCCATAATCTTTGCATACGTCACACATGTCGTAGAGTTGATCAGATTCACTCACAATCAAACTCCTACATTGGATTCACTCACAATGTTTTCGTATGCATCACACGTATGCATCACAATGTTTTCGTATGCATCACAATGTTTTCGTATGCATCACACGTATTCACAAAGTATACCACACGTGTCACAGCTGGTTGCATTCACTCACAACCAACTAGGGTCACCTTCATCAAAAATTAATTCAAAAGAGTTGCAAACTCACACATTTATTACATGCTTCACACATGTCACAATTGGTTGGATTCACTCACAACCAAATCACACTTGGGTCACCCAAGATATTCTTTTCACTTATTGGGTCACCCAATAATAAATTAATTACTGTAACATCTCTCTTGCTTGGGCTACAATTGGTGCATCTCTCCATCATCGACACAAATCCTTATGCTCTTCTTGAAATTGAGGTTTGATACAAATTCGTGTCCTACGCTTGCTGCATCACACAGGCAATGTAGTAGCCACATCAATATGGGACCATATAATTTGGTCTGCTTGTCGTGATAAGTTATTCGTCTCACATATAAGTATCACTTAGATTATCTTAGATTATCCGTTCATAGACATCAAAAGAGTATCCTTCATATACACTAATACGAGTATCTTTCATAGACACTTTAACATAAGTGTCTTTTACATACACCAATACGAGTATCTTTCATAGACACTAACATTAGGCTTACCTCTCTAGAGGTAGAAATCATGATTGGGAGTACCCTCTTGCTTAGGTTGGTTGTTGTCATCTTTGTCTTTAACCATATTAATGACTACAAGTCGATTCTCTGTCTTTGTCTTTAACCATATTAATGACTACAAGTCGATTCTCTGTCTTTTCTAGACACTCGTATGTATAATACCCTTCTTTGTCGCACCTGTAGCATGTAATCACACGAGTTTTTCGATCTCCATTATTGGTCTTCTTTGTAGTTTCAATTTTCTTCTCATTCACTTGTGAACCATTATCCTTCCTTGTGTTATCTTTGTGCTGAAACTTCTCAAAATGTTTGGATCGAGAAAACTGAGGAATATGAGAGTTTGTCACTATAATGTCTCGCAAAAATCCATTTTTCTTCTCACAGTTTGTTGTTAAAGAGATGGCATTACTAAGAAAACGAGGATCAAACATGTTCACTTCTGCTCTAATAACTGGCTTCAGACTTGCTATGAACTTTCTCCTTTACTTTTTTTCACACACTTTCTCTATAGTTTGAAGTTATAATAAAGTTTGCCAAAATCTGTCGACATATGCTGATATGTTCTCCTTTTCAAGCTATCTAAAAATATCCCATTGATGTCTGGCTTTACTCTTATACGACGGAGGTAAGAAATCCTTCTTGATCAACTTTTGGAATTCTTTCCATGACTTTGGTTTGTGTTTTCCCTATCTAATAACATTCCACCAAAGAGTTGCACTCCCTATCAAATGATTGGTAGCACATTTACCCTTATCCTTCTCAAAAAAATTTCTCGAGAAAAATAATCATCAAGCTGGCTTAACCATGCGAGTATGACGTGTGCATCTTTTTTGCCATTATAATCCTGAAAAGTAAAAGCCTTTTTGCTAATCTTGTGTCTCTTTCAAGACTCTTGAGCTTTGAGAGTAGCTCGCACACTCCGATGCACGTCTTCGCTTCTTTTTGCGAGTAAATTTCTGCTTCTCTATCTTCTCTCGCTCAACAACTGAGCTTTAAGTGCATTTAGTTGATCTTGGATAGTAGGTGGTTGTGAATTTGTAGCCATGATTTAAGAAAAGAAGGAAAAATATAGAGATAGTATGAATTGCAACAAAATAAATGAACTTAGCTGTTATTTTCAATGCTTTGCCTCAAGTTGAAGTCAATGGCATCCAACAAAAAAGTCTTCAAAAAAACCGCTTCAAAAAAGTCTTCAAAAAATTTGCTGAGAAATAATGCCCAAAATCTTTGTTGCAAGAGGCTTCCAAACTAATATAAAAAAATTTCTGTAATTTTTTGCTCTGAAAATTCTTATTTTTTCCTTTGAATTATGTCCCCTTTTCTTCTTTGAAAGCTTGTATATAAGCTTATAAGTTAAGCTTTTTTTTAAATGATTAAAGCTTTTAATACTAAACTTTACTAAGCTTGTTAAGCTTTGTAAAAGCTTCACCAACCTCAAACTACCCATGGGCTGTAGACGGCGCACGACGCATATCAGAGAGAGAAGGAAAGAAAAAAAAAAAGAATTTCGTCGTGCGTTATAGAAAAAAAAGAAGAACCTGTTGGCGCTGCCGTCGCTGAATTGGAGGGAGGGGAAAATAATTTTGAGCCTTGAAAATTCAAAAATTTTAATAAATTTTGAGGCTTGAAAATAATTTTGAGCCTTGAAAATTCAAAAATTTTAATAAATTTAAAACTTTCCCTTCTCATCAAATCGACCCTGCGCAAGGAGAAGCTCCAACGGTCGCTTATAGATTCTCCCCACCTTCAGCTTCAATCAAACACTTTTGAGACTTGGGCCTTGGGTTTTACTCCATGCTGGTTCCATCTGTACAGACGGATCTTAGTGAGGTGAATTGTAGAAGAAAACCACTTTAGGCTTGTAGGCGTGGTTTTGTGACCTTGCGGAGTGGTTTTGATCCTTCTTTTCTTGCCGTTGATCTTGAATCACATCCAAGGGCTCTCAAATTTCACATAAAGTTTCTTTTCTTTGTCCAAAGGTCTTCTCCCTTTTTCCTTCTCAAACCAAAGAATATCCAAAGGTCTTCTCCAATTTCCCTTCTCAAACCAAAGAATAATAGATGCTCAAGTACATGTACTCCTTGTGCTCTAGGCTTCCTTTTTCCCACCCAATAATTTAACAATAGAAGAAAAGCCTTCAAAAATTTGCTCCAAGCCAATAACCTTTGAGAAAAAAAAACCAATTTCTTGATTTTTCTTCAAGTCTCCACCATGACCCAAATTCAGTGCTTGAATTTGCCGTACTCTGATACCACTCTTACAGGACCATAGTACATGAAGATTTGAATATTCCACAAATTGAATAATAGAATAAATAAACCATAAACACCATAGCATAATTCAAGAGCATGAAAATCAAAGAACCCATTATCATTTGAGTTTTCTTCTTGTGTTAGTAGTTATTGTGCTTGTTTTCTCCTTTGTTAATGTATGCTAGTGGATTTGTGTGATTTTCTGAGGATTGGCTTATGCATGCTCTCTCCCTCAGCATGGTCAGCATGAAGTAGAAATTGATATTTTCTATAGCTCTCTTCTCCTTTCTCATTACCCATTTGCATTAGACCATTGGAGGACCTTGGGTTCTCCACAAAAAGAGGGTTGTCTACTGTGAGATTGCTAGATGTACAAACTTGTATAGACTATTACATTCCTCCCTTCCTTCCTTTGTGTGAAAAAGGCTTAAGAGTTTATAATTTGGTGAACCTCTTTGGTACTATTTTTGGGAAGGCACCCTAGCTTAGGACTCCCTTGCATTCTCTTTTAACGGTTGAAATGAAAATCCACCGGTAATGTTAGCTTATGTTTTTTTTGGGAGCTATGGAGCACACCCTCAAGTTTGGTTGTGTCCCATGCATCCTCTTCCTAGGAGAACCTCTTCTTGTATGGTCCCTATAGGCATGACAAAGAAATTCCCTTCCAATGTTATTTTCAATGTAAAAGAGTGATAAAAGATCTTAGACATGTA
Organism: Cibotium barometz; assembly: GCF_041138505.1. Classification (NCBI taxonomy): domain Eukaryota; kingdom Viridiplantae; phylum Streptophyta; class Polypodiopsida; order Cyatheales; family Cibotiaceae; genus Cibotium; species Cibotium barometz. The sequence goes on along the minus strand of NC_141091.1, from coordinate 4,073,500 downwards.
ACAATGCTTGAATCTACAATTCTACATAATTTACACCTTAGCTAGAGAACATTAGGTTTCATGAAGTATTAAATTATGGCTAGCTCTAGTATCAACTAGAACTAGCTCCTATTCAAAACCGGTCTTATTGCTCATGGACCTCCCACTCTTCTTCCTCTAATTCTATAATTTGGGCCATGTTTATGGAGATGTGATGGTTTTATAGCTTCTCTTGCCTTGTCCTTTGCTTCTTGTTGAGCTTCACCTTTCCTCTTAACATCTTTCTTCTCCTTTTTTTGTGAATGGCCTTTAAGGTATTTTCATTAAATGCCCACCCTCCATCTTAACTCCATCGAGTGTTTTGGTGTGTACAGTAGCTTGGGAAGTGATCTCAAAAACTTAGAAGGGACCTAGTCCTCTATACTTAAGTTTCCATTTCTGGTTCTTTGTATTGTACATAAGTACCATGTCTCTTACACTCATATCCTTAAACCAATGGCTTATGCCATAGTTTCTCAAATATCACGTCATATACTTCATGCAATCTAAAAGGCATTCAATAGGAATATTCTTAGTCAAATTTTTTTTGCTCAAAAAGACATTCAATAAGAATATTCTTAGTGATAACAATTATTAGGCACTTGATTTCCACTGGTATTAATTCATTAAGACCATAGATCAAGTTGAAAGGGTTGTGTTGACTCTTACATTTTATAGGCAATTATGTAAGCCCATATAGTGCGGCTGGCAACTTCACTTCTCATCCAACTTCTACAATTTTGGTTAGAAATAGCACATACGATCTTATTTGTCCTATTTAACTGGCTTGTACGTAGTATGTTAAGTACTTTTTATGTCACCATAATTTTGTTTAATAGGGAGTGCATAATTTCATTGATGAAGTATGTACATATGTTACTCACTAGTTCAAGTGGATGCTCAAACCTCATGGTAACATTTTTATACTAAAAACAACTTGGCATCATCCTTTCTTGTGGCACAAGCCTTGACCCATTTAGTGTAGTAGTGCATGGATGCTATGATGTACGGCATGCATGTTGTAAGCAACTGGATTAATAGGTCCTACGACATTAATGCCTCAAAAGGCTGTAGAGATGCAATTAGGTAAAAGGGCATTTTATCTTGATTATGTGTGATTACGATATTCATCACATAGTCACAAACTTGGCTACATCACCAAATAATGTAGGGCAGTAGGACCTTTGTGGTGGTTTCCCACTATAAGATGTCCTCAAATCACACCACAGTGGACTTATTCCAAGATTGAGACAATCATATTCTTGAGGGCATCGTCTCATAATCCTGTCTTGACCTAACATACAATTTTCCTATTGCTATTAGAGAACGACTACCTTCTTGATAAGGTGCCTAGCATAATCTCTCTATTGATCAACTATTTTTGTGGTAGGCCATTTATACAATGAGCTATTGCCTCTATTCATTTAGGGACAAAACGTGGGGCTACTAGAAAAGCCAATAGGAAAATCCATGTTATTCTCTCCAGGGTTGGGCTAAATGCAAATGCATAAGAGTCTATCTACACATGGAAAATGATATCTAATTGGAAACTAATAGGAAAATCCATGTTCTCCACGGTTGGGCTAGGTGCAAATGCACAACAATCTATCTGCACATGGAAGTGCACATGGAAAATAATATTTAATTGAAAGCTCATAGGATTGATGCAATTGTTTTGCGGGCTTGTGTTGCACGTAGTCTCTCTAGCAACTTTCTGTACACTAAAAGACAATGAGCATATGCTAAAGGGGTCTTGTTATATTAGCATATAAGACGTTGAACCATCTGAAGTAGCCAATGTTTCCCATAAAGCATTGAACACCCTTGAAGTTTATTGGAAAAAAAGTGAGTTGCACCCTTGAAGTTTATTGGGAAAAAAGTGAGTTGCACCTTTTATTATTAGTAGAAATGCCATGCCCCAAGACAGTGTGTCCTAGAATCACTCCATGTTTACTTAAAATTGGCATATCAAGGGATTAAGGGAGATTCAATATAACATAAAACTCTCTAGCACCTTTATGAGCACCATATATGTGCTTTCCATTTTGAATTGAGGAAAAGGAAGACATCCATAAATACTTCAAGGAATTTTTTAAGATACTCCTTGTAACTTGTGCACATCACTCTTTGAAAAGTTCCAAGGGCATTGGTTAGGCCAAATGGCATAACTTTGTATGGATATGTGTCCCACACATTGGGAATGTTATTTTGTATTGGTCTTTGGGATTCTATCAACACTTGGTTGTAACCCAAAAATCCATCAAGAAATTTTAAGCTTTCTTACCTGTAACTCAATTTAGCACATGTTCAATGAACAACAATGGAAAGTGATCCCTAACTGTTGTTACATTAACTATTAAGACTCACACTTTTTTGTTCTTATCACAATGGGTAGAACCTATTCAATATGTTCAACTTCATAGATGAACCCACCTTTAATAAGCCTATTGATATCCTCCTTGAACATTTTAGAATACATGCTCATTTTTCAAGTAATTTGCTTTATCCACAATCAAAATCCTATGCTTGGCTAGCTCTGGAGGTACACCTTTCATATCCATGTACTTCTAAGAAAAGAAATCTTGAGAGCCTTCTCCTCTTTTTGGAGTCAGATCCTTTTTAATGTGTATAGCTAGCCTATTGTAAGAGGTTCTAGACCTACCGTCAAAGGTTCTTTTTACTTTCTCAAATTGTACAAAGCTGACAGTCTTCTCCTTAGCACTTTATTCCACTAATTTCTTGGCCTCTCTCTACTTTACCCAAAGATATATTTTGAGCTTGTCACTTGCAGGGCGAGAGAGTTTTTTAAGGTTTGTGAATTTGTCCTCGTTTATGGCAACTAATTTGACTAGACTATAGGTAATTCCAATCTTTTTATGGACACTAATTTGAGTGGAATATAGGTAATGCCAATCTTTTTCTACCCAAACCAACATGGGTGTCAATTGCTTCAGTGTTCCTTTGTTTTGCCCTTGAAGAGATATACCTCTTCATCATCTTCAAGTCCCCATGAAGATGCCAATCTTTTTATGGACACTAATTTGAGTGGAATATAGGTAATGCCATTGGTGACACAAACCAGCATGGGTGTCAATTACTTCAATGTTCCTTTGTTTTGCCCTTGAAGAGATATACCTCATCATCTTCATGTCTCCATGATCCCAACTCTTCATCAAAAAAGTTTCTTTAAATTTCAGGTGCTAGCAGCATTGATGTGGGTGCCATATATACATAAGTGATCCCTTATCATCTATTGTGGTGTATCTTATGCCTACACTCTTAGGAAGAATGTATATAATGGTACCTACAATGTGCAATTCTCATAGTCTTTTGGCTCTGAAAGTGATGCAAACCGTGAATTATCATGCCATTCTTCTCGCATTTTGTTGCATGTAAGGCATATGTTTGACTTTCAAAGTCTTATCCCTCTTTTCTCAAGTAGATACAGTTCATATCCAAATCATGGACCAAGTTCATGTAGGGTTTGCCAAGAATATAGGTGTAAGAGCTAGGTTGCTAAGCAAAGTTCGAGACCACCATAAAAGAGTGGTGAAGCTCATGCCAAAATTTAAATTTTTAAATCCCACAAAAGTTCTATAGGCTTCGCAATGGCTTCACTATTAGATTAGTAAAGTTCTATATGCTTTACAATGGCTTCACTATCAGACTAGTGAAGTTGTATAGGCTTCACAGTGGCTTCATTATTAGACTAGTGTTGTCTAGAGATGGTTGTCCCCATTTCTCTCAGCATTGTTTAGTGATGATGCTAATAGCATCAATGTTTAGTAACGATGATGACACCATCAATGCTTAGTGATAATTTTGACATTGGCACCTCCATTTGAGATAGATGTTACCTAAAGCCCATTGTATTTCAAGGGAAGTGATGTATTCATGTGCTATATTCATCTTGTTGCTCTTAAAGTAATGACCTAGTTTATTCCCTAGTACTTTTGGGATGGTTTTTGATCTTTTAACCTCCTAAGCACGTTCCTCAGCTTTGGACTCATCAGAGGAGTTTGGTCGTGGTTGTTCTTCCATATTTTCCCTCAACATCCCACTAGCATATATATGTGGTTGTTGACTTGTGTTGTCTCTCCCCATACCAATCCTACATTGTTGGATCATTTCCTACATGAGGATAGTTTCCCTTTTTGTTGCTAGGTTTTGGAGGAGATAGTGCCAAATGAGATCTCTTAAGTCTAGTGTTGCATGAGTTTCTATGAAGTTATCATCAAAGTCAATTGCACCTCTGGTAGCATTGTTCAAAGGAGCTATGTCCTTGGGTATATAAAACATTATACAACATTATGTCTCGAAGGCCTTTTAGGAATCTTAACCTCTCATCAAAGTACTTGTCTCCATCATCGCAAAAGAGGTACCTGTTGATGTAATCCTTGTCGGACCCTCCTCCAACTGCCTCACATGACATAGTTGGCTCTAGTGTGTTCCTTGTTAGAATTATCTGATTGTAAAATCTTTCTCAAGGCATTGAAATCTACCTTGTTCTTTGGTTTCAAAGATCAAAACCAGTGACCCGCTTTTTTGTCCATTGTGAGGCTAAAGGAACTCACCTTAATTTGGTCTTCAACTTGACCATATGTATTGTAGATTTTAATTAAACATCTCAAACTTGATCATCAATTTAGAAATGTGGACTAGTTTTACTCTTTTTGATTAGGCACTAGTGTGATTCTTAAAGCAAACCCCCTTTCTATTTCTGTGGCTAATGTTAGCACATCTTCATTTAAACCTCCTACTACTAGTACATGGTAAGAAGAGAGTATGGGTATGGATATGGATATAGTGCTACAATAAATGCTAGTGGTGTATGTCTGAACTGGGGTGTTGTAATAGTGTGGGGTGTATTCATAAATTACAAAGTCGTTAGTGATGATGATAAACTCCCCCATGGATGAACCTTGATCTACAGCTTCCTACTCAGATAGGTATCTATGGATGGGGTCGATAAGATGGTCTCTCTACTTTAGCATCGTTCAAAGCACTCTCCTCAAAGAATGGGTTATTTCTTACAAGTTTTCTATTACACAAGTGTATTAGTATGTTGATGGATAAAAGCCAACCAGTGTGAGCTTAACTGGCTATCTTTAAAAATTGGGCAAAAAGATATTGGGGCTTTGCCCATGTCTCCATTGACCCTAGGACGTGCATTTGTTGGGTAAGAGAACATGCATTCTCATGTAGGAACATGCATGGATAGGAAATGGTGTCTCTATTGTGAGGACCAATGGAACATGCATGCATTCTCATGGAGGAACATGCATGGACAGGATGTAGGAATGTACGTGGAGGATGAGTACACTCATGGGGCTATGTCTAGGAACATGTATTTGTTGCAAGAGATGTGACAATGTGAATATGCACATGGCTAGATCACAGATTGCTCTCTATGAATGTGCACTTGTAGGACTCAAGAATGGGCATGGGTTTATTTATGAAACCTCTACAAACATGTGTATCCTGTTGGGCATGTACATGCATAGGTCAGACCATAAATATGCAGTGATGTAAAAACATGCATTCTTATAGTGTAGATGCCTCTGTGAGGACTGGATCTTGTGAATGTGCATGGCTATGTCGGTCCATTTCCACATACGTATGTATGCATGGCAAATAGGTCTAACAATTAACAAATCTCAATCGGTAGGTTGGCCGCGTGGGGTGCTAGTAAACGGTGGCTAGTAGCGGGAAGCTATGGTACTCAATTGGAGAAATTTTTATTTTATGGTCCTTAATGGGTGGTTAGATTTTGGTAATATTCTCTTTGTAGATGAGAATACATGTTCCCACCACGGATGCAATGCACATTTGCAGGCCTAGTCGAGCACGTTCATAAGAATAATAGAGATAAGTTTTATAGTTTTTATCCTTTATCACAATGATTAATCTCTAATTATCCCCAAATGATGAATGCTTTTTAATTTTTGATTTGATGTTGTGATTGCTTTACTCCTAACCTATCTAATGGTATGAATAATGCATGCTAATGATGATTATGCAAAGAATGTGATGGTGTTTTTTATGTTTTCAGATGCCTAAAACTTGAAATAAAAAGAATATGAATTGCGATTGAAATCAATGGAAAAAAGAAGAAACACTTATTTGTCCAATTAATTGATTGGGACTCTAAAACTGCAACGGTGCAATTTGAATCTGTCCTCATGTTCGAGGAATTGGAGTCCTTAAAACCTCCAAAAAGGTGCATCATTGTTAATTCAACATCAAAAGCCCATCCTAGTATGAATATCACCAAGAAAGACCTCACCATTGGTTATCCCACCAAAGAAAAGGCCCTTGCTTTAGATTGAGGCTAAGGTAAGTCACTAGGACCTATCAAAAGCCTTGCGTGGGCTTGAAGCCCCATGTACAACAAGCCTCACTAAACGACTAACCCCACTAACACTTGGTCTGCTAACACTACTAACCCTTAAGAAGGAACTCAACTAGAGCCAACTACCATGAGACCCCAATACCTTAAATCTTATACCTAAGAAAGTAAAAAATGGTGGGTACCCAAGTGCATGCTGTAAGAATAGGGGAATTATGAGGGTAATGGTAGTTTTTAGATCTCTAGGAGATCTTCACATACCACACCTAATGTTGCCAGGCCCAAGAGGAAAAGAACACTTACCCGTAAGACCCAAAATTCCCAACCACCATAGATAGGTCACAAAAGAATTACAACAAGCCCAGGGGTATTATGAAGTTAGCATACAATATGGCTCCCCGAGGTGGCATCACAACCTTCTCATACCAATAAGAGAAGCCCATCATGAGTAGAACCTCCATCAAAGAGATGGGTCTCTATTGAAACACTATGTAGAGAACAAGGATGTTATGAGGGAATTACCCACATTTATTAGCCTTGACCATACCCGAACCCTCTTCCTCATGGCAAACCTCTTCTAAAGGGAACTAGAAGGGAGGCCAAAAAGCCCCATTGAAGTAAATGCCTCACCACAAATCTCAACCAAGGTCAAGAAGAAGGTGTTGTATGTCCTTGAATAGGAATGCTTGCTAAGTTGCCATAAAGGACTTCTACGTCCACTAGTAACTTGATGCATGAAGCAGGTTAACCAATCCTAAATAGCCCATGGAAGATATTTTGCAAAGTATCTCTATATACAGATGATGACCATGCTCACCCCATTAGTTTCCACTAGACCACAACTGCAACCAAGGGGGACTTAGTTACCTCACCAACCCTTTCCTAACCTTGCTACACTCTCAAATAGCCTTGTTACATTGAAATGAAGCAGGTAGAAATCCCTCATCATTAGAGAGGGGTTCCATGGATGCATCACGATCCTAAATTCCCTAAGAAAAAGAACGAAGGGTAAATGCCAAACAAAGCAATAAAGAGAGTTGAAGAAAGCAAAAGTGTTGGGAGCTATAAAGGAAGTAGTTAAAGGAAGAGAGCAATTGTGCAGGTGCCTAAGTGTTGGGAAAGTCCCATAAGTTTGGAGCAAACACTTCCACAAGGGAAGAACATGAAAAATGCTGAGGAAAGCATCGCAAAAAGAGTCAAAGAAACCAAACTTGAGTTGGAGTAAACAAGAAAAAAGTAGCACATCAAGGAAAGCCAAAGTGTTTAAGACACAAGATGAAGAAAGGTCGAGAAATATGGGAGTCCACCCACATGGGGCACACCATGTGGGTTTAAGACACAAGATGAAGAAAGGTCGAGAAATATGGGAGTCCACCCACATGGGGCACACCATCAGCCCACATAACCCATACACCATGCCTATGTAATTTCACGAAGGGCTTAAACACTTAACCAACACCTCATAGTCACATTTTATATCCTTAGGCACTCCCTTACACTCCACAAAAAATCTAGGCACAACTTTGAAATTTTCCTTATGGTGCATGGGAATATGTGTTTGTAACCCCATGAATGCATGTTCTCTTGTGCAAATGTATGCTCCCAATCCAAATACATGCCTAGCCATGCCATACCCACTCCACAACAAACACACATTCAAATATGCAAATTCATGTTCACCCTTGTGAACACACGTACCCATGTTACATAGTCATAAACACATGCATGTTCGCATCTCCCATCTCATGCACATTACTAGAACTAGTTTAAAAATAGTGGCATCCCTTTGCTCTCTCACACTATAGGTAACATCTTGCTAATTTTGCCCAAAATTCTACTCTTTCGGCACCTATATGCACACCGAGCTTCAAATCTCATGTTGGTTTAACTAATACCCTCAGCATGTCAAACACTTTATGGTCTAATACGTGTCTTGAGACCTTGGTCCAAATGCTGATGAAGAAGAGGAAAGCCCCCGCGGTACCTCACCTACTATAAGAGTACAATATCTTAGCTTTCGAGTAGCCCCCCCCCATACAAGGAGCTATTGAAAGTGCTAGACATGCACATTATGCACAGCTGGATCAAGTCCCAACAGAAGGTAGGAGCACAAAGTTACATACCATATAGACCATGCTATCACCTTGTAGGTCAACAAATAGTGATCGTACATCTTGGAGAGATGCTTACATTACCACCTTGGGTACCTTGTAGTGCAAAGCCTCATCAAGGAGGTCATGAGGGGGTTGACCAATGAGGACATGGTAAATTGGAAGAACATCTCCCAATAGGACCTAGTCCTCATTTATTAGGGACCTCACATTTATGACTCACCTCAAAGGGACGGGCATATTATAGAGGTGTAACCTCTCCACATTAGGTGACTATGGTGAGAAGGGAGTAAAAGAGTTAAGTGGGCTAACCACTTCTATCATGAGCTATACTAGGCTATCTACAAAACCAAACAAGGAAGTTTGCAGCAGGAATGATGCTTACCCAAAGTACTTTATCACACGCAGCCAGTTGGAAGTAGTTACCACCCCCTATTGCCATACTAATGAGTGTAATTCCCTAGGTCCCTTTATTGTATTGGTATCAAAGCTCTTGGCTTAGATCTTGCTGTTTTGATTAGAAAGTGATTAGTACTTAATCCATTTTTAGATTAGTGCTTTTACACAATTTTTATATTTTCTTTTGATTTTATTTTGAGTGGATTAGTAATGGGATTAATGGTAATAATTTTTTGATATATACTAATCACATATTTAAAAATCATAATTCCTACATTGATTTAAGAGAATCTTGATTTTTGTGATTTTTAAAAATTTTAGATTAAGGTTTCCAGCCATTTTCAGAGTGATTTTCTTGGAACTTTCTTGCTAAATCTTCTTGATTAGTAGTTCTTTTCATCAAATATATTCATAAACCTTAGTTTCCTTATATATTTTCCTCATTTCTGGGGATCTTGGCAGTGGAGGTGGCAGCTTGCAGGATCTGTAAGGTTGCTATGTAGATATTGGTGCAGTTTTCATCAAGAAGTGTGTAGATTGAAGATTTTATATAGATTTTAGTGCAGATGATAATTTTGTAGCAGATTTGAGCAATCCAATGTGTAAGACTACACTTTTGTTAAGGATTTCATGTAAATTACTGTGCAGTTTGTAGTTCAATTCACTTTTATACAAAGCTTACTATACATAACCAAATTTTAAGAATCTTAGTGTAGAATTTTAAAGTTTGCAAAGATTATTATGCAGAATTAAATCTTGGTGAAATTCTTGATCAACCTTTCATTAATCTTGGTTATTTCTTGTAAGATTCTAGTTTCTTTAAGAGAAATTGTTACAAAGATCAAGAAAATAGTGGATATTGCTGAAAGTTTATGCAAGAAAGTAAGAATATTAAATCTTAACGACTTTATGCCAATAGTTTGCTGATTAAGTGCCATTAAGATAATTTCTTGATAAAAAATATGACTAATCATAAAGATTAGAGCTAATCTTATGATTAGCATCATCAAATAATCTTGATGAAACTTGATATATTAGAAGCAGTTTGGATAATTTATTGATCAAGAAAGTGATTAAGGATAAAACTTACAAAGCTTTGATGAAAAGTTGTAAAGTATTGAAGAGAAAGTAAAATACAAACAGTTTACAAAGCTTTTAGTAACCATTTTAGTGTACATCATTGCTAGGAATTGAATCCAATCCACTGGTGTGAGTTAGTGTGCTCCATACACCACACAGTCTCCTAACTTGCATACAAGGCTTCTTGAGTGGGAAGGTCAAGAAGAGTAAGATTGCAAACTAGCAGCAGCACAATAGTCAATGTTTTAAGTAAGTATAGAGAAACACTTGAAGTGCAGTATAGCAATGTATTATAAAAAATGAGATGGTATATTAACAAGGTTTAAACTCTTCAGGCTTGATGCAATGATGATAAGGAATAAGTTTAACAACTAGCCTTGACAATGTCTAGATCCTGAGCTCAAACCAGTGAGCTTTTTGTAGAGCAAGGGAGCATCGCTATCAACTATTTTAGCATCTCCATTAACCCCAAATCTATTGGCCATAAACGTGCATCATGAACAAATATTCAATTTTATGCATTTTCTTGTCTATTCTTATAATGGATGGTTTAAATCATTTTCATTTGATTTAAATATATAAATAAATAATTATTTGTTAACTTAATAATACCCTAGACAGAGATTAATATCACCTTAATATAAATTTTTTAAAGGCCTATTAAGGTTTAATCAACCCATTTTAAACTCCTTGATAAATTTTGAAGAGTTCAATAAGGAAGATTGGGCATTGGTTTTTACTTTCTCCAAAACATGTAAAGGGAAACAATAAAGATCTATCATGTCCCACAAGGAGTTTTTTGAGGAGCTTATCCTTCTATACCAAATTAAGATGTGCCACCAAACAAGGAGGTGTCAGAATTTTAGCAAGAAGGGGTTTTCAGGGGAGAGATGGACGTCCTCACAAAAGAAGAGGAAATGAGTTTATTGTATATTAGGAACACATCCATGACCAATGTTGAACACCATAGAGATGTGGAGGCAAAGAAGAAAGGATGGTAGCGGTCGTAGGAGTAGCAACAACGTGGTGGTCTTACCTTTAAATATAAAAGATACTGCAATCTCTGATTTCAAGATTACTACATGTAATTTGGCCCACATCAAAGGTGTTAATGAAATTCTGAGCAATGTAGAGAAACACTTGAAATCACGTGGAGCTAGACAGTATTGGTCTTCGATAGCACCAGTGGAAGTGAAGATCATGTAAGCATATGAAAAACCATCCGTGACTTAGAGGCAGGTGGATTGAGCACCAAGTGCATGGACATACCATTATCCCCGAGAGCAAGCACCAGGATCCCCTATGCATTCATAGAGGAGTATTTCCTCAAGACTAAGGAACTTTAACTTGGGAAATGCGCAATCAGAAGAGCTTCATCCCCAAGAAACAAGCATGGACCACCAACTGGAGAGAACTATCATGCCCCTGATAGACCTAAGACTGCAGATGGGACTAGGTCCAGACAGCCTAATTTAACTCGATCTAACCGTTTAGGGAACTATACCGACTAGAGTGCCGGCTGATTCACTTCAAGAATCTAGACCAGTGTCAGGCCTAGGTAGAGAACCAACTAACCCAGGCCGCCCTGAAACTTCCTACCAAAGAGAGAGACTCCACCCCATAGCATCCTAACCGTAACACAACACCCATGTACAGTAATTACCCACCTTGAGGGGTATACCTAGTTACTATACAGATCCTTACAGAGTGCACACTAGCCCATCGTTGAGGAATGATCCACAGATGGGATATTACCCTCTAGGTTTTGCTTTCTTGCCTACTTATACCAAACCTCCACTTGCACCACTAGCTCTAGCTGCTCTACAGGGTTGACCCCTGAAATGTTAAGGTTAGCAATGGAAATAGGGAGGGGGTAGCTTTGAGAATTGTACCACCAATACCCATGCATCCCATGCCAATGAGAGGAGAAGAGAAAGGAACAAACCGGTCCACATCTCCAAACTTATCACCAAATTTGATGGATCAAGGGATTACATTTCTTATTCTCAAAGATGCTTAACCAGATCTGTGAAGCATTTGGCCACGTAAAAGATTGAATTAAGTAGTGCCTTTGGCCTCACACTTGATGGAAAAGTAGGTCAATGGTTTTGTTCACTAAAAACAGGAGACAAGGCTACCTTTGATGCTTTGAAAAAGAGGCCTTCAAAGTAGGGTATTCGTCAAGAGACAGGGAACTTGATGGAGTTTGATCGAAAAGTTGCATAACGTGAGGCAAAAAGAAGGAGAATCCATCCAAGACTATATCAATTGGGTGAGATATCTTCACTCTCACTATAATGATAGGGACAAGTTCTCTCACGAAAGACTGATCAATCAATTCCTAGAGGGACTTGAAGATGTGGTCTTGCATAATTAATTCCCTATATGCTCTTCGGGAGAAGTGTTGTAGAAGCTCCATGGAGTTTGAAGATAATTTAAAGGGAACTCATTCCCGATAATTACATGAAGGTACTTCTAAAGCTTCCTCACGAAATCTGAAGGGAAAGGGAAGGAACCCTCTTCAATTAACAGGTAGAGCAGTTAGCCACTACATTGATGCAATAAATGACCTAAAAATGGAGAATAGGTTAGGGCCATGACCAGGCCGACCAACCTCATCTATACCCAAAGAGGGAATTGGTACGGTGCCCACTTTGTCGAGCAAACCACACTAGGATTGAATGTCCACATTTGAGACCCAGACCAACTCTCTATTGCATTGCCAAAGATGGGGAAACCATGAAACGTCAAATAGCTACCACCACAAAGAGCTACTCAAGCCAGGCCTTTACCACAAGCCCTACCGCCAAATCTTAGGCAACCGCTGGCTTTACCAGCACCTTCACATCAAAGTGCAGGTGCTGGAAAGCTAGCACTTGCACATCAAAATGTAGGTTCTATCTTTACCAACACCTACACCTCAACCTAGTCATAAGGTAGCCCAACGAGGTATTCTTAGGGTACCTAATATACCCCTGCCATCTCTAGTCCTTCCACCACAACCTCAATTACCTTGAATAACCTTAGTTCACCAGTTGACCTTGACAGAAACTTTTGAAGAAGGTGAGGAGAGAGAGGTGACTAAACAACATCATTTTTGAGTCCCATGAAGCAAGGAGATCACCCCCACAAATCCTAAGTCATTATGTGATGGAGGTGAACATATGCACCCTGTATACCAAGCAACCACTGCAACACTGTGAGGGTAGGACTTAAACATGTCTAAATGACAACCTATGTGATGGAGGGTGAGCACATGTACCACCATGTATACCTTGCGCAACTGCAACACTGTGAGGGCAGGACTTAAACATGTCTAAAAAACCGCCTATGGAATTCAATCACTACACTAGACCTCACCAAACAGTTGAGCGTCCAATCAAGAAAGGGATGGAAATTACTCCTGTGATGTACCCCCTGCCTTGACTCCCTTATGCTGTGCACAGGTTGCACAAGTTGTGGGATAGACCATATGTATAAGGATTGCCCATTGAGAACGAGTACACTTGAAAAAGGGAATAAAGTTAAACCAAGCACCAACATTAACTTGTTGAGTATGCGAGACAGCTTCATCCACATAGTTCCTCTCAATGTCGTCACACAAATGCCGAGTAGGAGGAGAGCTGTTGCTCATGCCACCATTGGCCACGCTGAAGCATCTACCTCACAGAAATAATGAACCCTTCTTCTAAAGAGGTTCTAGAGCAAGTACGAGTGACTATGTGCATTTGAAAGAAAAAGGCCATAATGATTGGCAAGGGAGATAACCATGACGTGTAACCTATACAAAGTGGATCCGATGAGGGGACAACTACAAATGGGTCATCTTCCTCATCTGGATGAGGAGAAAACTTATTACCACCCACCCCTCAAAAAAGGGAGCAGATAGATCCTAATCATCTGCCTAATAAGTTGGCCAAATACCCCAAACCAATTGAGGAGAAGAGTAGGTTAAAATCTACCCGAGCTAGTCAAATAATGCCAAGTTCAATTGGAGGAGAAACCTCAAGAAGTTCATGTTGCAAAGTCCTCTGATGCCTAGCATGAGACCGATTGATGAAATCCATGAGCCAAATAGAGGACTTAACCAACAGGTACTCTTTGGGGACCTCCCTCAATATGTTGAACTAGAACTAGTAATAGTTCCGAATCAGGTGGATCCTGTTTACTGCTATCTTAAGAATTGAAAGGGATGATCGCAAAAATATGACACTAATGTTCGTGTCTATATACCATACACTCTGAGAATCCTTAGCATGATTAAGGATTGTTGGATTCACAAGTCCACTTTTGTTCCAAGAGACATTGCTAGTCTTTCTTCTTTTTTGTCTTCGTAAATCCAAATTCCCATTGGCACCTTGCTTCAAGGTAGCCCGAGTCTATGGAAGAATTGGAAAGATTGGATGGAGGAGAGGCTTGGAGGCGAAAATAGAGGAGCAATTGGAACGTGGGAGTCCAGATGAGTCAAGTGGTGACGAATTTATGGAACCAAATGGAACCATAGGCATACCCATGGTACGGGTGAACAAGTAGCCTAGATGAATCACATGATGGTGACGGAGCTATGGAACCATAGGCGTACCCATGGTATGGGTGAACAAGTTAGGGAAATATTTTAAAGGAGATGAACTTAATGCAACATTGCTCCTAGCTTTCAATGAACTTCAAGTCACTACCATCCTAGATGGTGGTGTACAAGAAGTGAGAATTATCACCAAGCAGTGCTAAGAGAAATGGGGTAAACATATGGATGCAGTGCACTTGTGCCAAACATGTAAACACGGCGTTGGAAGATAAAAGAAGGGATAGTATAGAATTTGCACCTCTCCTAGACTTGGAAGACTCTGAGAACTGGATGCACATTCTTGCCACCATAGATATGATTCCAAAACGAGCTGGAACCAAATTTTCAACGATAGATGGGCAAGAAATTACATCTCTCTACATGTTGAGTGTTGCATACATGGTTGACACCACGAACATTGAACCTATGAGCATAGAAAGGTAAGGTCGTATTTACGAGAGAAACCTACCCATAAGACTCCCAGAACTATAGATTTGAAAGGGGAAGAGGTAATTCACCTCAAAAAGGAGGAAAGACATAAGCAAAATGAGATGAAAAAGGCAGCACAAAGGAAAGGTAAGTGAAACTTAGAAGAAAGCAAATTTCTATAAGCATAGATCATGTAGTTGACCTTGAGGAAGAGCAATGGGAAGTCAAATCTACCCGTTTGTGGTTGGGAATGACTACACCAGGGGCATTTACCCAAAGGTTAGCACTAGTAGACACAGGTGCTAATCATAACCTGATGTCCTACGACACGTGGAACTCTCTAGGACAACCTACTTTATTCCACGCCCAGGCCACAGTCACCCAGGCCACAGTTTTATTAAAGTTCTATTTCACATTGGGAATAATCCCCTGGAAGGAAAGCTCTGTGTAATGCCTGCATGGATAATGCAAGAAGAAATCCTCCTTGTTGGAAGAGGATGGATGGGCCACACAACAGGTGTCACATAGACTTGGAAGCACACCACAACTTGCCTTGGGATAAGGGATAAGTTATCATCCTAGACAACAAGAGTCGGAGCCGTGAACTCCAGCGTGCGCTAGCAGGCATATCATCTTCATCGGTGGTCCAACCCCCAAGATGATAGAAAAAAATAAGACTGTACCATCAAAAAAGAGTTCGATACTTTATGATGAACCCTACATTCATCAGTGAATAACTCCACAGTATGCCAAGCTTTGCCAATGTCGCCTACTAACCAAACTAACCCTACTAACACTACTAATTGCTAGTAGGTAACGCCTTGGATGCTCTAGTACTTACAGAAACCACATCTAAAGCCATCCACCACTTACCTCGGCAACACCAAAGGCCAAGCTACGCGATCCGCCACTTCCAAAGAAGGCAAACACTGAAGCAATGACATCTAAAAAATCCCACCCTGTCCTCAAGCCACAACCATAAAGCCCAATCTATATCTCATAAAAGAGGTAGAGGCACTCATGGTAGCCAAGAAGTACCAACCTTACCCACCCTCCCCATGGACCACTATGCCTCCTCTACCTCCACCAAAAAGCTGATTATCTCAAATTTTTCCAATTTATTGTCTATCTCAACCACAACTTGTTACACATAGCCCATCCCTTCTTCCATCTTCAACAATCTTTTAGCCTACAACACCTCCCATATTTGTAATATTTTACTCTTAGGAAGAGATATCTCTCCTCATCTCCACCAACATCTTCCATCTTCTAACATATCCCATTATCCTTAGCCTTAAATCATGGTGTCACCTACTTATTGAGTGCATCAACTTTCATGAGGACGAATTCTCGACAAATTAACAAACAAAGATGATTCTACACAAAGTCTTGAAATGGCCTAACATGAAGAGGTATAGGTTAGTAAGCAACACACATGACCACCTCGACAATCACATTAATGATCCTTTACAATTGAATTCTCTTGTAGAATCTACCAAATAGATGAATACCTTATTGCACTTGCAATACACCTTTCATGATTCTCATGTCCACCACCAATACCCCATAATTGACATTGATAAGTGCAAAGAAGTTCTTTGACACTTTCGATATATGGGAGAAGAAGATGAAGAGGAAAAAGGCAATGAAGACACAAAATGCCAAGTCACATATGAGTAACTGACGCAAGGTCAAGCTACACCTCCTACACATACTACCTTCTTCCTAACCACTCCCAATACATTTTTCCCATCTAATTCTATCCTTTCAATTGCACTCCTCACACTTTCATCCCCCTTACCATTGCACTTCCCACAATTTTGGCCCTCCTCCTCTCCACTTCCCTTACTCCTTCCCTATCATCACCTTGTCTGAGTTGTTAGTGGGATTAGGCATCTTTACTACTGTAGCACACACTTTTCATAAGGAGCCAATCATAGATAATATCCCACCAATAGATGAGCATGTAGGGTTTGATTAACCAAAATAAGGAGAAATCCCAAAAGGCAAAATCCTCAACAATGTAGAGATTCAATCCTCTGAATAGGCTTGTTGGTTGGGTAGATCATTTGGGTGCTGATGAGGCATAAATATCATGGCTTAAAAATGCATTCTAATGGGCTGGCCCTTGGAGAACAATCAATCTTAGATTTTTTCAAACTTTGAGTCTTCTTTTCAAGTTTGTGGATCTATATTGCCATAGGTATGCAATCAATTGTGAATGAGGTGGCTACAACAAGCTAGATGAGAATATAATTCCCCACATCCATGTAAAAATGGGAATAAAATCAAGATGGCAGAGAGAGTACCTTATTATAAAAAGTATTAGGTGTAGAATTAGTGGGCTCCACTTTACAGAGTATTGGGTTTAGCATTATCGGGCTCCACTTTATAGGAGAGTGGCACCCCTTACTTCCCCATCCAGAGGGGATAGGTGTGGCACCCCTTACTTCCCCATCGAGAGGGGATAGGTGTGGCACCCCTTACTTCCCCATCATTAGAGGATGGATCTACAAAACATATAGGGTCTAGTATTATCGGGCTCCATTTTATAGGAGGGTGGCACCCCTTATTTCCCCATCGCAAGAGAGATGGGCATGGATAAATTTGATTATTAAGTTTGATTTCATTGTAAATTCTGTCAATGCTTACATCACAAAGAGAAAATATTCTAGCATGCATGCAAGTTCTAAATATAACAAAGCATGATACATTATATTGCATCAATTCATGACTACAATCATTACTTACAAGGTAATTACAGAAAAGCCTATACCATACCAAATTGATGCATACATTACACAATGCCAAACTCATATAAACTTTGCCTATTTATAAATATCATAGCTAAACCATTATTTAACAAACAAAGAGCTAGAAATAAGAGAATTCTAGCAAAGACTCGCTTGGGAACTATGTATTATGTCTTGTGCATTTCACAAATTACATCAAGTATACTATTTTGAGAGGCTTTTCTATTGCCATAGGGATATTATTGCTAACAAATGTCTAGTTCTAAGACAAAATCAAACCAAATGATATTTATGGCAATTTCTTGGTGGCACGCAACAAGCAAAAGAGCTAATGGCATTCTAGAACAAATCATATAGCTCCATAGTTGTTTTGCAAGGTGTTGTGAATGAAGATCACTAATGCTAGCAAACATGATGCTTCAAAAAATGTAATGAGAACAATATCTGGCAACACCTCTTTGTTTTCTAAAAATGGTATGAATGTACATGCTACATGAATTCCAAAATATGAACAATTCATCAACACAGATAAGTGAGTTTTAAAAGGTTACAGCACCATAATAGAGTTCAATAGGGTTTGGATATTATGTCCAAAACATATAGATAAAGAAAAAGCTCCTAATATAATACATTGTATTCCATGATGTAAAATCCTTGAGAAGGATTGTCTTTAAATTCAAAACAAGTCATATTGCAATGTAGTTCACCATATGTCCATACTACCCAATAAAATTTTTTTATATTACATGCCACAAATGAGTACTTCAATTTAACAAATATTAAATTGTTGACAAAATCAACATAATTGTTCAAAAGCTCAATATGTATGTTATATAATTGTGTGATATTGATCAGCACCACAACCATTCTTGAAGAAAGAATTTATACTCTTTGGAAACTTTGCTTCATTTACTATTGCAAAAAAATAACTCCACAAACGTACTATGATAGATTTCCTATCCTTAATTCCCCATTTTGGCACATGGATACATAACATTCTCTTTTTGCTTCACTACACAATAACCCTAACTTTGCCACTTTTTGATCCTGGTATGACTTTGAAAGCATTCTCGTATGGATATAAATAAGCACATGTCAAAGGCATCTTAGTTGAGGAATTGAATAAGCACATTGAAACAACAAAGCTAACTTATGCAAGAGTGGTATACTGAAAGTGGTTTTAAAAAAACACATTTACAAGATTCACTAATAAATAAATGTAATATAACATATCTCAAATCCAAAAGTAACTTATTATGTGGATTAGCTTCTTTGTTTTATGATGATATTATAAGGTCTCACTAAGTTAATTCATAAAAAGCTACATAATAGTGATTCTCATCTTCCATTATCGTTAACAAGAAGTAAAGATTAAAGAGTGTTCTATGATCCCTACAATTACGTACTATAATTTGAGGTCTTCAAAGTACCTATTAAGAAAAGTGTAAAAGGAGGCATATACCTATAAAAGAGGACTAATGAGAGATAGGTCACCATCACAAACACATTATCAAATATAAAATTTGAATTTATAAGAGAACTATACCTTCATTATCTTACATCAAACCCACTTCATGTGAGATAACATTAAAAAACACTTGAAGAGTACATTCTAAATCTATTATCTCCCATAAAATGGACATAATATGCTTGATATATGGATTCCATTGTTTTTCAAAGCAAAGATGACATGGTATTTCTTTGAGGGAGCTTTTTAGACATTCTAAATCTCTTGCCTAGCAAGCGTTAACACTCATTGAAGATACATATTGTCTAGTTTTTCATAGATGGTTGGGGTGGATGACTTTAACATCCTTATCTTTTAGATGACACAGTGATGTGTGTGGTCCCATCACTTGGGAAGCATTTATACTTTGTAACATTCATTGATGACTACTCCAGATTTGCATGGGTTTACCCTTTAACAATAAAATCTGAGGTCTTTATGTGTTTTTAGCATTATGTTGCCAAAGCTAAAAATGAGATAGGTTGCAAAGTGCAAACCCTCCGCTTAGATTGAGGAGGAAATATATGTCAAATGCATTTAAGGCATATTTGGCAGAAAAGGGCATAAAGCATCACTGTACTATGCCATACACACCACAACAAAATGGTGTGGCAAAGAGGAAAAACAAGTCATTGATGGAGATGGCCAGATGCATGGTTAAGGCCAAGAATCTACCTCATAAATTTTGGGTGAAGACTATTATGTGTGCTACACATATCTTGAATAGGTGCCCAACATAAGCATTGAAAGACTGTCACTCCATATGAGGATTGGTATGATGGAAAGACTTTTGGTTGCCTTGGATATGCTCATGTGCCTCCATAAATTAGAGGCAAATTGGATGACAAGGCAATCAAATGCATATTTGTGGGCTATAGCCAAGGAAAACCGTCGTCTCTACAATCCATGAAGTTAAAGGATTTTTTAAAGTAGAGATGTATTTACTGAAACTTCAACTCAGCGACTTGCAGAGTTTAGTAGGCCCTTTCAGAATGGCCCACAAAATATGTTTGAGGGACTACTACCATTAGGCATAGAAGGAAGAGCAGACCAGCCACATGAAATGCCTAATGGACAGCATATGGGTGATGAGATTCAGCCCCACAATCAGCCCATGTCATTGTAAACCATGACATTGAGGAGGTAGTAGAAGTAGAGTGGACATCATTGGAGGAGGCTAGAACATTGCCTCATTGGCTGGTCTGTACCTTACAAGAGAGCAAACAATAACATGGAGGAGGTAGCAGAAGAAGAGCGGACAACATAGGAGGCTAGAATAGTGCCTTGCTGGTTGGTCTATACCTTATAAGAGAGCAAGCTCTCTGCTCCTTTGCATAGCAGGACACAGGCTAGTTCTAGAACTGCAAGAGAAAATGCAAATGTGGCCTAAATTATTCTATGTGACACAAATGAGCCATCTTCATTTAAGGAATCCAAGGAAGATGAACACTGGCAAGAAGCCATCAACAAGCGATTGATGCAATCTAAAAAAAATTGCACATGGGATCTTACTTGCCACCAAGCAAGAAGCCAATTGTTACAAAGTGGGTGTACAAGGTGAAGAGAAAGTCTAATGGTACCATTGACAACAACAAAGTCATTGCCAAATGCTATGCTCAACAGAAAAGCATAGATTATGAGACGAGACATTTGCACCTATTTCCAAGTTATCCACTATTAGATGCGTTGTTGTAGTGGTGGCTGCCCATCATGGATGGATAGTGCATGAGTTGGACATCAAGATAGCTTTTCTCAATGGGGACTTGTTTTGTAGGAAGATGTTTATGTAAGTCAGCCCATTGGTTTTGTGATGCCTGGCCCCACGAGGCTAAAGTGTGTAAGCTCAGGAAAGCACTTTATGGTCTCAAACAAGCTCCCAGATCTTGGTATGAGAAAATACATTCTTATTTGGCCAGCCAAGGCTTCCAGAATAGTCCAATAGAGAGCATACTCTATGATGTAAAAGAGCATCATGGGATTTTACTTGTGTTCATTCTTTATGTGGATGGCATGTTGTTGACTAGGAATGATGAGGATGCAATTTCAGCTTTCAAAGGTAAATTATGGGCATCATTTCAGATGCCAGACTTGGGTCTATTGCACTATTATGTTGGCATCAAGTTTGTGCAGACGGATGAAGGCATTGTTTTGCTTCAATCCACGTACATGCATAAACTCCTACATACGTTTGGGTTCCAAGATTGTAAGCCCATCTCTACACCAATTGAAGCAATGCTCAAGATGAGCATGCATGATGCAGGAGAGCCATATGACATGAGCATGTACAACTAGGTAGTTGGCTGTCTTATATAGTTGTGTAACGCCAGGCCTAACATACAATTTAGTGTTTCACAGGCCAACAAGTACATGCACATTCCTAGTACTAAGCATTGGTAAGCAGTAGAGAGGACATTTCATTGTCTTCAAGGTACCTAGGATCTTGGTTTGTTTTATCCTATGGGGGCAGCTTGCAATTATATGCTTAAAGTGACTATGATACAAGGTAGTACACTAGTGAGAATTGTTTTTTCTTTGATAGTCATGCATATCTAGATTGAAAAAAAGTAACCGACTATTACCAACAACCTCTACTTGTTGTGAAGCTAAGTACATGGCAGATTTCACAGCTCCAATAGATTTTGTATTGGCCGAGGAGGTTACTTGTTATAGATCTCTGTGAGTGTCAGCAGATACCCATCACTATTCTCACTAACAGTTAGAGTGCTATGGCTATGGCATGGAATCTAGTATTCCATACTCACACTAAGCACATAGAGATTCACTATCACTATGTCAAAGAGAGGCTATCTGCAAGGGAGATTACAATAACCTACCGCTCTCTACACAAGACAATGTTGTAGATCTATTTATCACGAAGGCATTTCCTAGAGATAAGTTTGAGGATTTTTACAAAGTTGTAGGCTTACTCTCCTACAGAGAGTGATCCGCCACCTTGTACAGGTTCACATATTTCATTAACACATAGGGGGGATCTAAAGGGATGCAAATATGTAGTGTCACATATGAACAAGAGATAACTCCGAGGACATTTTTATCCCAATGGGTTTTTCCCATTGGACACCTAGTGTGAAAGGACACTTAAATTAGGGATTTCATTATAAGTTGTACTTCATTTCACTTATTATCAATATACATGTAAGTACTTCTCCCACTCTCTAGCTAGTTGACTTGCTTCTTGTGTGTGTGTGTGTGTGAGCTCCCATTTCTATCCTAACCCCAGCCCTATTCCTCCTGTGTGCTAACAGTAACTTGTGGGGCTTAAAATAGTTTCCACTTTTACAAAGATATTGACTTCAACAAAAATAGCTTGCTTATTGAACGTGTAAGCCAAACTACTCAAACCATATAAATGTATATATCTCTTATAAAATTAAATATGTATAAGGGAACTTTTACATGTCTTGATAAATATATCTATTGATAATACATATGGATGTTGTCCAAAATGGAATAAATGGCATGTGTTGCACAAAATCAAATAAAATGGAATAAATGGCATGCATTGCATAGAATCAAATAATAATCTACCAACACCCAAAGTCGAGTGCCGCAAAATCTTCCTGACCACCACCAGAAGCTCACCTCCATTATCCAACCCAAGGATTTGCACTTACATTAACTGTGCCAATTAATTAATAATATAATAGAATAAAAATATAAATAACCATACAAAGCTCAATAAATTAAGACGATGTAACCCATACTCTCACGCATGTACAAAATAACTCACATACGCATAAAGTAAGCTATAATCAGTCGGATTAAAAAAGGCATCCCATGATCAGTCGGATTTAGAAAGTTATCCCAATCTAAGCTTATCTAGGAGAATTCATAAATAATGAGAAATGTGGGAATATTAAATTCCATGAATTTACTCCTTAAATAGGAGGTGGTTATGCAAGACTCTCTAGTTCAAGTTAGGGATCTCTTGCCCTATGGGGTTGGGCTTGTTGAAATATACAAGTGAATAGGGTGTGTGTGGGAACAAGCTCTTGGATAGAGGCTGTAAAAGAGGAGATGTAATTGTGAAAGAACCTGTGAAAAGGTGAGAAGAATCTACTGGGAGAGAATAAAGGGTAGCATGAGAGAATTTAGGAGTGTGGAGTTATTCTGGGAGATATTCAGGGAAAAGAGAAGAGGTGGAGAGAATCAGGCAAAAGGTGGAGATATTCTGGGAGTGAATCATGGAGAAATCAATGGGATTTGATGCTTGATATAAACTCTATAAATTGAGGCATAGCCCTAATGAGAATTTGCTGGTTTTTGAGTATCCATGCCTACATTAATCTATTTGCTAATTATTCACTAATTACGTCTTAATTATTTCTTAATCACTTTGTTAATCATGTTGATTCTAGTGTTTGATCCACCATAGCTCATCATTTTGCTCAAATTTCAACATGGTATCAGAGCCATGCCTAGAATCAATTAGATTTATGAGCCCATTAGTTAATTAATTAGGATTAGTAGATAATTAGCAAAAAATCAAATTTTTAGTGAGTTTTCACTTCTCCCCTTCACCCCCAGCCAGTGGAGGATCTCTAGCACCTTGCACACATAGAATTAGGGCATAAGCTTCTAACACAAGCTAGCTAACCCATAGGAGCTCCAGCCCATTGAATCAGAAGCGCAAACCGCCCACGGAAGCTCTCGATTTTTGCTGATTAAAAAGCTACGTTTTTCTGAGATGATTTGGTGCTTTCTACTTCCACAGATCAAAGGTCTCTAATTCCTCTTAGCCCAAGGGGTAATCAAGCATGCTCTACAAGCTGGTGAAGACAGAATTGAGTTTCATCAAGTCTACAATGAGATCAAAGCTCTTCATCAAATCTGCAGGTGACTTTGGTAAAACAGAGATTAAGCTTTCAATATTTGATCAAATCTTGTGTTTCTTGGCTTAATCCTCTACTAGACTCATTGCTATTGATGCCTTTGAAATCATTTGAGCTCATTTGAAGTCTAAGGCACCAGATCTGGACTCCCCGCATACTCTGTTTTCTGCACACAAAACAGAGCATTAATTTGCTAATCAGTGATTAATCAGTGTTAATCACTATATTTTGGTGCAATTGAGGGTTCAAATTAACCATTAGGTATCTGATACAGATCCCTATAACTTCAGATTGCAAATCAGAGTTGGTTTGATATTCCAACCATCCCGTACAAATTGGTTACCCTTGATTTAATGTAATTTCTAGTAAAATTGTGCTGATAAATTTGTGAAAATCATCATTTTGCATTCAACCCTTGGTTAATGCCTATAAATCTCACTCAAATTCAAGATTATTCACAGCCAGAGTTGCATTTGGAATATGCATGAGAATGAATGCTATACGCATTATGTATTGGGCACATTTTATCAGTGTAAAAATGGAAACAGACACTGCCCTTGTCCAAAATAAGGCAAGAGGTAAGACCTCCCGCATAAATTTGGGTTTGCATTGCATAATGATACAAAATAAACATAAAAAGCCCAAAGAAACTGTCAGCAAAACATTGAAACATGTTGCTCACATGGAGCAAAAAGACCTGACGGACGAGCTCATGGCCCCAGCCATGAAAGAAGAAGAATATCTCTTTCCAAGAAGAGGATCCACACCAAGAAGATCTGAAGGAAGACATGGATACAAGAAGAGAAGCTGCCACAAGAAGAGAAGCTGCCCCGAGAAGACTGGAAGAAAAGACGGACGCGTGGAGAGATGCTGCCACACGAGAAGAAGACTGAAGAAAAGAGAAGATGGGAGGCTCCAAGAGAAGTGGAGTCGGATCATCTTTTCTGAGAGAGAGAGAGAGAGACCCCACAACCCAATGTAACCTGCCCCAATAAAGTAAAAACCACCTCTGAGCCACCGATGATGTAGGCCAAGTGGTAGATGTATGTGTGAGCACTTTAGTCAAGGTCGCGGGCACTTATAGTAGCCTTGGACACATAGAGAGAGAGAGTGTCAAGGACTATGGAGTTTAGGGACTTGAGGCACTGGTCGCGGACTGTCAAGTAAGAAAGAAACTTGATACAGGGTCCAGGTGTGCTGAGATAACTTGAGGGGAGGAGTAGACACTGGTCGCGGACTACAAGTAAAGGGAGGCAAACTTGGTATAGGGTCTAGGTGTACTAGGAGTATTCACTTGAGGGGAGGTGTTGAAATATACAAGTGAATAGGGTGTGTGTGGGAACAAGCTCTTGGATAGAGGCTGTAAAAGAGGAGATGTAATTGTGAAAGAACCTGTGAAAAGGTGAGAAGAATCTACTGGGAGAGAATAAAGGGTAGCATGAGAGAATTTAGGAGTGTGGAGTTATTCTGGGAGATATTCAGGGAAAAGAGAAGAGGTGGAGAGAATCAGGCAAAAGGTGGAGATATTCTGGGAGTGAATCATGGAGAAATCAATGGGATTTGATGCTTGATATAAACTCTATAAATTGAGGCATAGCCCTAATGAGAATTTGCTGGTTTTTGAGTATCCATGCCTACATTAATCTATTTGCTAATTATTCACTAATTACGTCTTAATTATTTCTTAATCACTTTGTTAATCATGTTGATTCTAGTGTTTGATCCACCATAGCTCATCATTTTGCTCAAATTTCAACAGGGCTGAGCAGTTACTAGCCTGGGCTTAAGTCTACAGGCTCATGGGCTGAGAATACATTTTGTGAATGCTCATGAATGAAGTAATTCTGAACATTGGCTCTTTACCCTTCCTCTCACCAAGTTCCCTATTTTTCATCCAAATGCAGCATCCAAACGGAGAAGAATTAGAACTTGGTTCTATGGTAAATGTGCTTCTATAAATGGGCTCCTATGGAGACTAGGACTCTTGCTTGCATGACCATTAGCGGCTCTTGTTTCCAGGTGTTTCATTGTTCCTCCACTCATGTCTATGTTTCGTTGGCTCATCCCAAAGCTCCTTGCCTAAAGAAGTTTAGCCTTCTTAACTAGGGAGTACTTTGTTAAGTGCTAGTCGTTTGTTGGGATCGAAGGCTTGCTGAGTTAAGAAGGTGTGGTTTAATTTGCTACAATTGATTGAATTGTCATTTCCAAAAATTAGTCCAGATCAGGTTCACATCAAAGGTCTTAGATGATCAAGTTTGAGAGTGGTTTCAAACAAGTTTTTTTTGTAAAGTTGATTTTTTTTTCTACTTATAGGATCATATGTTTAGGTTAATGCCTGTAGACTCATGTCCCTTGTAGGATCAAGTCTATAGGTTCACATGTCTGGGCTCACCTATGTAGGTTCACGTCTTTGGTTTCGAGTATGTCTAGGTTCATGTGAGCCTTTAGACTCATGTCTCCAAGCTCACATCTATTATCTACAAGCTCCTCACGTCTCCGAGATCACATCTGCAGGGTCATGTCTATAGGTTCACATGTCCAAGGTCACAGCTCTAGACTCACATCTATAGGATCCTCACCTTCACATGGATGGGCTCACGTATGTTGGTTCATGTCTTTGGACTCAAGTCTCTAGGCTCACATGTCTAGGTTCATATGAGCCTTTAGACCCATGTCTCCAAGCTCACGTCTATGAGGTCCTCACGTCTTTGAGATCACATCTTCAAGGTCATGTCTATAGGTTCACATGTCCAGGGTCATGCCTCTAGACTCACATCTTTAGGCTCCTCACGTTCACATGTCTGGGCTCACCTATGTAGGTTCACGTCTCTAGGCTCACATGTCTAGGTTTATGTCTCTTGGCTCACGTGTCTAGGTTTATGTCTCTTGGCTCACGTGTCCATGTTCACACGTGCAAGCTCACACCTTTTTTGTATGAATTCGGCTCATGTACTTCCCTGGTATGAAATAGGCCTACTTAAGGTACATAAATCTATGACATGGTTGGTGTGTACTTAAATGGGTATTAATCATACTTGAATTTTGGAATAATTACAAAGGACACAAATTTTTGTTAGAATTTGAAGTTAGTACATATTGTATGATAAGAAAATCTTCCAAGGACATGGGTAGTGTTTATGTATGGGTCTTTATGGCTATAATAATTGGTCCCTACTATATTAGGTATACCTCCTCCATACTCACTGTAGGTTCACGTGTCCAAGCTCTCAGCTTACATCTCCAAGCTCACGTTTATAGGCTCACGTGTCTAAATTCACGTCTTTTTGCATGGGATTGTGTAGGCTCACATCCCCTCCCCGAGAGCTGCTCTGGCCTAGTTTTTAATGGTTTTTATGATTTTTGGACTTGATGGGGTGAGATTAAGGATCCTAATCCTAGTTATTGGTTGCATTGCAACAACTAATCAATTATTTTTTAATAATTTAGCATGCTTTTACTCTAACAATTTAGCATGTTTTTTTATATTTAGCATGCTTCTACTTTACCAAAGAGTACACCAAATACACATGTTGTGTTTTGTGGCATTGATATGAATACACAAACTGCAAAGAGGCTAAAAAATAATTTGTATGCAACCAAAAATGCAATGATATGTACTATCAAGCCCAAAATACACAAACTGCCATTAAGTTGCAATCACATGCGCTATAGTTGCTTGTACCTATTGTAATGAATTGAAGAAAAAGAATGAAAATAGTCTCAAATTTCACTTGCCTATGCATTAGTCGGCTTTGAGTAGTGTGGTGTGTAATTGACCAATGTCGAAAGACAAAAGAAGCCCCAAAATTTTGTTGTAAAAATCTAAGGTATGTGTACTATGAGGCACCTTTAGTAGGTAAAATAGGTATAGATGTTGATTCAGCTGTACAACAAGCTAATACAATAGTTAGGTATAGTCTAGTATAGGAAGTACAATTGTGCAAGATGATGAGCAATGTGTGAAGGCGAAAACTAGTTAGGGTTTGGTCGTACAGCTGTACAAGCACGTCATACAGTACGAATAGAGAGCAGATTCAGGTTTTTGGCGATGGAGAGAGGCGAGTAAGCTGCTATGTATCCTGAATGGATTGATTTGACCTGAACCTGTATAAAACCCTAAAATAGGTTGAAACCCTAAAATGGGCTCTGATACCAATTGTTGGCATACATGAGGAATAGGGCTAGGGTAGCTCACACATGCACACACATAAGGAGCAAGTCAACTAGCAGGAGAGTGGGAGAAGTACTTACACGTATATTGATAATAAGTGAAATGAAGTACAAATAGAACTTATAATGAAAGCCCTAGTTTGAGTGTCCTTTCACACTAGGTGTCTAGGGAGAAAAACTTATTGGGATAAAAGTGCCCCTAAAGTTATCTCTTGTTCATATGTAAAGTGTACTACATATCTGTATTCCTTTAGTCATTTCAAGTAATATAATTAAAAAGCATTAAGAGGAGGTGTGGGCTCACTCTTGTGTGGGGGCAAATTGGACCCAATCTTGTATAATGTGTAAATTTTACAATATGTCTTGTTAATTATTATTTCAGAATTTATTTATGAGTCATTGTCCTCCACAACAATAGTGGTATTAGAGCCAAGGATAATTACAAATCTTGAAGCTAGTGAAGAATCAACAAACAAAGGAGACATAGAAGCCAAGGCAAGGTAAAAAATTATTTGCAAATTCAAGAAGGCGACTAAGGTTCAAAGAAGGAAGGCTTGTTTTTATCCATTGGACACCAAAATCATGTAATCCTTCTACCCACAAGGCAACACAACTCTCCAAAACCACCTAAAACCCAAAAATGGTTTTCTCCATTTCTTTACCTCTTCTAAATCAGACACCACAGATTTGTTTCCCTCAATCCACAAGCTCCAATTATGTCATTCTTATGTTTTGCAGCTGAAATTGATCTCCCTTACTCTCTCAACGATACACAGTGATTCTTTCTTCCTAAATTACTTCTCTATTTCGTTGTGCACAAGTGGTTGTTAGCTTCTCTTTTTATTTTTTAATCTTTTAAAAGCTTATATATATATAACTACAAAACCTCCAAAAAAATAAAATTCATCCCTTACAATTTTATCTCTCGCAAGTAATTTTCACAAATCCCAAAGCTATTTCTTGGTCTAAAAATACATCATTTTATCCAAAATTGTTGTTTTCAAGCATAAAGAGTCTTAAAAATCACCATAAAAATCTAGAAACTTCTTAGAAAAATTCTTTTTTTTTGAGCTTTTGCCAACAATTGGGTAAGTTTCAGCCACTTAACCAAGTCGAATCAAATCTTTTCATTTCAAATCAATGGATTCGGGTGTCGATTTCAATTGAGCAACCAATAACGACACCAACAACAAAGCTGCTAATGTTCAAGATGGTGGATATTCTAATTCTCCACTTCCATAACCAACCTTTGAAGATCAAAGGAGGTTCCTAACAAAGGTGTTGACTGTGCTCCAAATTGCTCCAAAGATATGCTAACGCTGATGGTAATCCAAAGCTATGTGCTAGGGAAATAAGTAACCCTATTTCAACTTTTTCATTACTTAAAATGAAGGGTAAAATAATGGTCATGATATTATTGTGCTGCATGATGATGGTAGTACATGTGATTTTATTTTTGAGTGTGTTGTTAAGAAAATATAATTAGAGACACACCCATCACTTTATAAGGTTACATCTGTATTCCAAGGTACACAATATAATGGCACTAAGAAAATTAGATAGTTCGAAAAGAAATTTCTTAAATGTAGTGATATCATCTTAGGCATGGCTTTTCATCATCAATTTAATCCTTAAATTGACTATGGCACACACATGATGTGGATCACACATCATAATGAAACTTCAACTCTTCATGGTGATGTTATGCATGAACTCTATCCATTGTTATCACACACTTAAGCAAAACGTGCATTAAGGAAACGTGAGAAAGTGCATGTGACAAAATTAAAGTAACTGAGCATAAATTATCTCAAAGTACAATCTTTTCTAGATCGATTCAAAGATTATTTTGCAGAGGAGCAAAGTGGTGCACGACAGAGCGGCACACAAGGGTGGAGCAGAGTAGAGCACGACGGTTAGACGAGTGGCAATTATTGACTAGGCACTAGTGCTGCCCATCTACCTATAGTCTGAGCAAACCCCATCGGTGTGACGGTGGTTAGCTTCGCACTAGTGCCGCCCCTATGCCCAATGATGGCAGGCTCTAAAGTGGCAGCATGCTCGATGGTAATAGCGAGCTCTGAAGCGGCGATGCTCAGTGTGGCAGTGTGGCAGCACTCTTTAAGTGGTGGCGCTCCACAGAATTGTAGCTTGGCAAGGAGAAGTAATAGCTCTGATACCAAATGTTGACAAGATGCCTAGAGTGTAAACACACAGCTAGTGTCGGGAGAAGAGAGAGAGATGATGACCAACAAGATATTCAACACAAGTTCACTGGGATTGAGGGGATACAAGAGTAGTGAAAGGTATAAATTCATTACAGTCATAGGTTCTTTTTATAAGAGAGACCCCTTTACATATTCTAAAGCCATCACATATGCTAAATATGATGCCACCACATATGCCAAATATGATGCCACCACATATGCCTTCTAAGAGGTTGTTCCCACACAGAAGTCTTATATATTCTAGCAGTTGTTCACACACATTGGAACTATTTTATTTAAAGCCTACAAATAGTGCTAGTTTATTCAACCACCTAGCACTTGTTTATTCCCACATTAATCACTATTAGTATTTAATAATAACGACCTAATAGTTCCCCTTTTGGACCCCCACTACTTCTAGTCCAAAAAAAAAACCTATCATATGTGCATCGACTATAGCGTTGAATAAGATAACTATTAAGCATTTGTCTTCAAACTTTTAAAAGAAGACCAATTGTTTACTAATTCTAAGAAAAGCATTTTGTGGTATATAGGCATCTCAAGAACTCTCAAATTTCCTATTTGGAGTAGATGTTGCCCTAATAGCAATCATAGGTCTAGCCAGCAAGGTTGGTAAGCCTAGTGGGGTTGTTGCCTCGTGGGCTAGTTTTCAAAGCAATGGGCCATTTAATTTTTGACTATGTTATAATGTGCACACCAAAATCCTCCTTGGTTTGGTCTCAAATATGGGTATTCTATTAAGTGATTTGTGTGCAAAATTGAGCACAATACCAACTCACATCTTGGGTAAAGATGTGGTTGAGCTATGTTTATCTATTCCCAACCTAACTTTCCATTATTGGGTCAGCTACTACTGCTACATAAGTGCTACAGCATGATTTTCTATTGGTCGTGGGATCGGTGGCTATTTCGCCTTTGTACTTATTGCTTTCAAGGGTACTGTGCTAAAATATGCCTCTGATGATGGAGCCTAGGGAGTTTCCATGAAGTTTGATTATG
Source organism: Cibotium barometz (assembly GCF_041138505.1). Taxonomy (NCBI): domain Eukaryota; kingdom Viridiplantae; phylum Streptophyta; class Polypodiopsida; order Cyatheales; family Cibotiaceae; genus Cibotium; species Cibotium barometz. Next base: position 4,042,040 of record NC_141091.1, on the reverse strand, counting down.
CTTCAAAGTTGTGCTTCGACAACATGGTTTGAAGGATGAGTGTTGCTCTGAATACAAGGCATTGTGCAATGTTGAGTCTCAAAGTCATTCCAAAAATCTCCATGTCATAGTGTCTAATTACAAAATTTGTCCTTATTCGTGCAACAATAAAGGTGACATACACCATTGATGCAATTGCAAATTAACTCCTTCTTGGGTTACTTCACATGGTATGATCTAAGGGATTCCATTGGATTCGTTGTAAACAAGAATACCCTATTATGGAGACTGTCTTTAGTAAGCTAAGGTGTGCCTTCTTGTCTTTAGTAAGCTAAGGTGTGCCTTCTTGTCTACTAGCTAAGGTGTGCCTTCTTGTCCGTTGGCTAAGGTGTGCCTTCTTGTCCACTGGCTAAGGTGTGCCTTCTTGTCCACTGGCTTTAGTGATTGAAACCACTACGCCTGGCTTTTTCTTCCTTGCATGGTGAGGCCAAATGCTTCCACCTTCACTTGGTCATTTGGGCAACTGCAAGTACCACACATTTGGTCAAAAATCCCTATGTGAGCCATTACATAGCAAACTATGGGCCATGTCATGATTTTTTACTCTATTATAATGTGCATACTAGAGTCCTCCTTGATTTGGTCTCAAATGTGGGCATTCAATCTTAGGTGACTAGTGCAACAAATTGAACACTAGACCAACTCACGTCTTAGATAAAGATGTGATTGACCTATATAGGTTTTTCTATTCCCAACCTAACTCTCCATCTCCAGGAAGGTATTCTATCGGTGGTGGTTGGTGGCTATTTCGCCTTTGTACTTATTGCCTTCAAAAATGGTACTATGCCAAAAGATGATGGAGTGTAGGCAATTCCTATTAAGTTGTCATCAAAGTCAAATGCACTTTGATGTTGCACTTTGACATGGTTTGAAGGACACATGTTTCTCTGAGTAGTACAAGTATTGTGTGTAGTGTTGGGCCTGGCAGTTATTCCAAAAATCTCCCTATCATTGACTTGTTATAGAATTTATCCTTGTCCATGCAATTCTAATGAAGGTAACACAATAATCACAAATTGAATCCTTCTTGAGTTGCTTCATATGGTATGACCTGGGGGATTCGATTAGGTTTCTTGTAGGGAGGAGTACCCTATTGTGGAGGTTTTCTTTAGCAAGCTAAGATCCACCTTCTTGTCCTCACGTTTTAGTGATCAAAATCACTGCTCGCCTTGTCCTTCCATAATGAGGCCAAATGCTCCCACCTTCACTTGGTCATCTGGGGGACCACAAGTTATCACACATTTGGTAAAAATCTCTAAGTGATTCATTGGGATATCCGTCCTATCACACATTTGGTCAAACATCTCTAAGTGATCCATTATGATATCCGTCCCATCACACATTTGGTCAAACATCTCTAAGTGATCCATTATGATATCCATCCCATCACACATTTGGTCAAACATCTTTAAGTGATCCATTACGATATCCGTCCCATTAAATTTAGATATAAGCTTTCCAATATGGAAGGGTTTGACCTTGTTTGGATATCTTGATGCTACAATCAGTATATAATTACTGGTGGGACTCCCATGGCTACCCCCTCCCTATGTCCTAAGCATGTCTAGGGTTGATTCTAGCATCCTCACTATCGCTCATGTCATCTATTATGGTAGGATGATTTGGCTCCTATAAGTTTTGCTAGATGAGTCTTGGTGCATCGACTCCTCCTTGCAATAGGGTGCTCTAGATTCTGCATCATTCAAAGTGCTTCCCTCCACGGGTGGACTACATCCTACTAATATTCTAGACTGTGGTGTACATGAAATGAATCTTAGCTGGAATTCTATGAAAATTTAGTCTTTATTACACCTAGGAATGTACGTTGCAGGATGTAGGAATGTGTGTGGGGACCTAGAAACGTGCATGTGTAAGTGAGTGAACAGATGTGGATACATGTGCGTAAGTGCATCTAAAAATGTCTTTAGGTGATTAGATAATGTGCATCTAGGTCTCTAGGTGATTAGATAATGTGCATCTAGGTCAAGGAATGTGTGTGGGTGAGTGTGGGAATGTGCGTTCATCACAGATTGACATTTGTATAGAGACAAATGTACATGCTTTTACAGTTCAAGGAACGTGCATTTGTAGATTGATGTGAGTGCATTTGTAGATTGATGTGAGTGCATGGAGACAAAGGGTACATGCTTTTGTAGTCCAAGGAACATGCATGAGTGAGCTTGGGAGTGTGTGTTCATAGATTGGCAAGAGTGCATGGGAATGAAAGTACGTGTGTTTCTAGTCTTTTTGAATGAAATTTCATGTGGAGGTGTGTGGGAAACATTCTCCTCTAGGGTTTAGAATTTGTGTCCATCGCATCATAAAGAAAAAACATTTGGGTTATCCAAGCTCTCTGGTTCATGCCCTGGCATCCGCAATGAGAGTGAATAGCACTGCTCCGAGAGAGCACCCCATTATGGTCAATGTAGATTGGAACCTTTGTAATCTTGTGATAACCATAGCATTGTAACACATAGGTTTAATGTGTTGTTTGAGTGTGAACTTGTTCCCTAGTATGGCAAGTTTACTTGTGATGCTCACAAGACTCTATGAGCCCTTTTAGCCCTTCTGTCACGTAGGCTGTAATGCCTGTGTGACCGACGGCAGACCGGATGGCCATGTTCGGGGTTCAGTGGGAGAGGACACCCATGCGGAGTCATGGGCGGCCAGGCTAGTGTGGACGGCAGGCCACACACTATATAGCCTGGGGGATAAGGGGCAATCCTCATTCTTCCTCTATGGCTGGGTGGTGAGCCAGAGGCCGTCCCCTCTTATGGTAACGCCCGTAGCGGCGTTACGGATATCTAACACCTTCTTAATGATTCACCCATGAATACTTGATGCTCACAAGACTCTATTCTCAATACTATGAACTTGTTCTCTAGTATGGGTTGCTACTTAGCCCTTTTAGCCCTTCTTGATGATACACCCATGAATACTTGACACTCACAGAGCTCGATTTTCATTGGCAAAATCTCTATGGGGTATACACCCCACAATATTGATCTTGTCTTTCTACTTTTGAGCTAGTATCTGATGCAATGAGGGAGGTCAACTTGTGGTCCAATACCACTTCCTGAAGTTGGAGAATGAGATAAGTCTTGTATTCAAAAGTCAAACCATAGTGGATATGTGTGCATTAGTCTTCCAAAAGACTTATTTAAATCAATGCCTCGGCATCATGAAGAAATTTTTGGTCCACGTATAGTTCTTTAGAAACTATACCTCAAAAAGCTTCTCCTAGGGATAGTTCTCAAAGGACTATACTAGAAATGCCATAAACCCCTCTTGTCTAGCTTATCTAAGGATCAACACTTATTTAGTCATCAACATAACTATAAAATAATAGTTCTTAAGGAAACTATATTTGGAGAATGTGTCAAAATCACATATTTGACGGAATTAACATGAGTTTTTTTTTCTTCCACTCGAACGTTGGGAAATTTTTGCTTGAAAAATGGACATCCCCATGGGATTGTTCCTTTCTCATCATTACTCAAAATGTCTTATATAAAATCCTTATATGTTATAAGTCCATGATGCCATTACCAAAATGAAAGCTATTTCTAGGCTATGTATATACAAAAGATTATAGTTGGCTATTAATAACATAAGCTTTGGTAGCTCAACATCCTTCTAGATCTTCCCACTAGATTAGATCATATACCAACACTTCGTGAAAAAAATGGCGTGAGGATTACATCAATGATTATAAAGTGGTTTTTGCACATCAAAGGTAAAAGTGTTTTCTATGTATCAAAAAGATAATGGTTGGACCATTAATAACATATGCTTTGGTAGCTCAGCATCCCTCCAGGCCATCCAACTAGATTAGATCATATATCAAAACTTAGTGAAAAAAAACAACAACATGAGGAAGGTAATGTTAACCATTGTGATTTAACATACAGCCTCTGTAAACTAGATTTCATCCTCCAAAGTAGCGAGGCATAATAATATCAAAGACAAATATAAAAGTCAAAGACATGGTTCTCGTGTATAGCACAAAGAACCAAAAGCACACGCCAAAGCATAAGGGAAAGGACCATTCCTAGTGTGCGAACTCACACCTCAGGGATATACACACATTGAAACACTTGACGGTGTGGAGATGAAGGGATTCTTCAATGCTAGAATAATTAGATGCTACTTGGTCCTTTTAATTGCAAATGCTTTGAAGGCCATTCACCAAAAGAAAGAAGAAATATAAAAGAGGCTGCAACAAAACAAGATTCCTAGCACGAAGCTAAAGCTAGGAAAGACAAGTGGTACAACCCACATCTAAATTAATATGGCCCAAATCATCAACCTTGAAGAGGAAGATTGGGAAGTGAAGCCTGTCAAACTCTAGTTGGGCATGACCATGGAAACTGGTCTAGAACAAAAGCTAGTGATCGTCAACATGGGCGCTATTGCCATAACCTAATATCCCATGAGACGTGGTGTGCATGTTATTAGCTCCCATAAAAGCACGAGTGGAAGGAGGAAATTCTTTAAAACCAAATGTTTGGTTGGGTTCATTGCCATGTTCCAGATTGGAAATAAGTTCTATGTCATGCCTGCAACAAGTACCATGTGTGAAGAAGTGCTTCTTGGATGAGAATAGATGGGACACAGCCAATGCCCAATAGACTAGGACTTATGAACTGCTACATTGCAACTAGCCTCATGGCAGGTAACTATTCTGATGATAGATAAGGAACCCATGTCTTGCAAGATCTCAACACCAAATAACCATTCTCCTATCAAATAAGTGTGAAAACCCATTGAGCTTCCAAAGTGTGAAAACCCATTGAGCTTCCAAAGCCAACACACACTTTGACCATGCCACTTTAAAAGACATATCCTTTACTTGGCCTACATAGGCAATCCATCAAAAAGCCTCACCCAAACAAGGTCAATCTTTGTCGCATCGAATAAGTGTGAAAACCCATTGAGCTTCCAAAGCCAACACACACTTTGACCATGCCACTTTAAAAGACATATCCTTTACTTGGCCTACATAGGCAATCCATCAAAAAGCCTCACCCAAACAAGGTCAATCTTTGTCGCATCGAGTACGCCCTCAACACAAGTGGCCTCTCTAAGAACTAACCCAACTGAGTGCTAACATTTCTAACCTTGCAGAATCAGAACTGTAGATGCTACCCACAAGTCCCTGACAAACAACACCAATGTTTCCATGATGGGGATACCAAAAGAAATACTATGGGCACAAGGTTACTATAAAGGGCAAAGGAAAATTTATGTACCCAAGATGAAAGCCTAGCATACATGAATAATAGCCATGCCACCCATGGGACCACATTGAGAACACTAAACCCTAACCCCAAACTAGAAACATGGTTCATTAAAAAGGAGTTATTGGGAGACCAAGGGTACTATGCTTGTCATACACAACTCTAGCTACCCAAGGAAGCATGGTTGAAACTAACCATTCAAGAGAGAAACCCTAATGAAGGAGCACTACCCAAAGATAGCAGGTACTTGACCCTCTTCTAATGGCCCAAAGGCATTATAAAGGTAACAAAAGTATTTGGGTCCCCAAAGTCACACCAACATTAGCCCCAACAAAACATACCAAGGGGCGATGGCAATGGTAACCCAAAGCTACCAACACCACTGAAACCCCATGTGAAATCCTAGCAAAGGGCAAGACAAAAGTTGAAGAATTCATGAAGCCCCATGACCACCTGCGAGACCACACCAAGAACAAGATATTCCTTCCACATCAAAATCAAAAGCCTCTGATGTAGCTAAAGACTAGCCGTTTTCCTATTACAGCTAGCCTCCCTCTCAAGCCTCGCTAAATGGGACAAAATAAATACATCACCCTCACCAAATGAAAAGGGACACTAATCAGAAAAACCAATTAAAGTATCAAAGAAATTAGAAAAAAGAGTCAAGGAAAGCATTTAAGATGGAGCAAACAAAAAAACAAAAATAGAAGAAAGCTGAGGGATGAAGACTTGTGAAGGAGAGTCCACAAGGAAGCTAATACTATTTATGGAAAAATGTTCTGTAATCACTAGCCTTCTAGGTAGAGGAGCTCAAGATGGGGGGGTATGGTGGGTAAAAACCTAGTCTATGGTATGGCCCATCACTCTGATTGCTAGTAATCAGAACATGGTTAATAAAGGCACTCCATTAGGCATGGCCCAACATCGCACCTACATATTCACTAAACGGCCTAACTAGATGCAAAATGTCCAAAAAAAGTTTCTTGTACAAGATGCACATGCACATTCCACGTTTCATCTGAACATGTAATGTTCACATATATGTGTATGCATGTTTCCACTTTTCATCTACACATGCATGGTTCCATGTTTCATCTACATGAATGCACTTATCATATTCCCTATGAACAAACGTACCCACCTATATATGTGCATTCAAAGGAAAAAGCTATATAAAAAAGGGGCCCCCTTTTCATTTTCCACTATTCACTCTCCAACTAGACAAACTCTTGCAAATTTTATCTAGAATCCTCCAAGCTCTCTATCTCCCCTTGTCATAATGGCAGATTTTGCACTAGGGGCATCACAGACCTCCTCATACATAGTGTTGCTCAGACCCACCAAGAAGAGGGAGGCCACAAGGGTCCCTAAACTCTTAGAGTGCCATCGATTTCTCCCCACTAGGTGTGGATATGCTTTGAGAAGTCACAGGCCACGTGATCCATAGTAGGATCCAGTATGAGAAGAAGGTGGAGCACAAGCTCACCTATCACATACATGAGTGCTACTAGGTTGCCAAATGGCTGGAAGTCATGGAGAACATGGATAGCCTTGGACTTGGTGGACTGTAAACTCTTTTGTCTTGGGGCCAAACCTTATTCACACATGCTTCGAATTTATTTCCTCTTATGATACACATCTAAGGACTAGCATAGTCTGAGATTCTACAAGAGCTAACTTAACATTGGCCCTAACTGTGGACGTTATCCTTGAAGCCTTGCATGAGAGCCACAAAACCCTATCAAAAACTGAGTGGAGAACAAGGGATAGTCTGTGACATCATAAAGAGGCCTAGTTAACAAGGATGGGGTGAAGTGGGAAGACATTTTTGGCCTAACCTCATTACCTTAGCTAGGGTCCTGCCATGCTATAGGTGGACAGACAGGTATAGCAAGTGTAACCTATCCCTCATTGCTCGTCTCAAATAGGGTTTGTGAGTTAACTGGGCTGATCACTTCCATCACAAGCTCCATAGCATCTATGCAAACCAAGATCTTAAGGACCTCTGAAATCAACAAATGATGAGAGAAGGGGTTACTAATGAAAGGGATTTTCCCATATTTCAAATATCTTGATAGGGTTGATGGGGGATGCCCATCTTGAAATCATTTTGGATAAGTGAGGCTAATAAAAGCCCACCCAACTCATTGTGCATGAGTTGGGTGGGCTTATAAAGGAAGATCTCCAACACAAAATTAAGGGGACAACATTACAAAGAGAAGAGCCTACACTCCTCAAATGCCATAACTATGAGGATTATTGCTAATTAGAAAATGAGAAGGGTACTCGTAAGTTACAAGGTGCATAACATTTGTATGGGGCATTAGACTAGGAATCTATAAAAGCATAAAGTACAGAATTAGATCTATACGTCCATTAATCCTAATATGTGACAAATATTACAATACTTAGAATGATTAGCCACATTAGCTAATGGCTATAAAGAAGCTATGGTGACAAAGGAGCTTGAGATTGTCTATGATCATCTACCTTCAAATAGGTGAGCTCTTTATCATGTGGATAGGGGAGAACTTTGTACATGCATATTAATCCTGCATATAAATACACATTTAGATTCATATCCTTGTAGGATCTACATGAAACTTGTTTGAGATGTAGTTTGTAGAGCTTTTGTAAAGTGCCCTAAAATTTTAACCTTGTGGTTCCTTGTCAGCTTGCACATGATCATGTTAACTCTTTTTAGTACACCTAAAATCCCCGGCTCTAGCCTTCATTATGTTTAGGCCATAGGCCATAGGCCACTATTGTATTGAAGCTAGCCATAGTCTCAAACCTTGTATACATGGGTAGAGATAGGAATTGGGCACCCATTTAAGTTAGGTGGTCGGGCACACCCCTCTTGTACATATATAACTTTTGATAATGTGAAAGACAAAATTCTATTATTTCTATAGTTTAAGGCTTTCTTCTTCTCTTAAGATCTTGCCTTCTTGCTTATTGCTTGTAGGTTATATGTTTGTGTGTGTTGATGGTGTGTATGAAGCATGCATGCTTGGTTACTTCAGTGAGAGAGTGATTGAGTATGATTACAGAAGAGGGTGGTTCAAGCTTTCTAGCTTAACCATTACCTTTAGGTAGGATTGTTTAGTTGATTAGTGAGTAGAGAGAGGGCTTAACCAATACCTTTAGGAAGGATTGTTTAGTTTATTAGTGAGTAGAGAGAGGGCTTAAACAAGGGGGGTTGGCACACCTCTTGGCTTCTTTAGCCTCTCTAAAGGGGCTTCCATAATCCAAGATAAGTGGTCTAACCACTAGTATTATAATTCCTTGCTAGAGATCAAGAAGGTCCTTAACATGAACAAATGGCACTTTTGCGAGGATCGAACTAGTCTTGGATGGGTAAGGGAGTAAAACTATTTTTCTATTCAATAATCTTCTACTTTTTCCCACTCTATCTTGCCTATGGATGCAAATGCACAGGAAAATCCTTAGTTGAATGTTGAGTAAATGGAGTTGCATTATGTGATTGGAGTGATTAGGAGTACATTTGTGTGAGTAGAGTAGATTTTTCTAACCTTAACCTTATTTTTATTATTTTTTTCCTTGTTTTTTTGACTCATAGGCGATGATGGATGGTTAAGTTGATCTCCCCCTAGCAAGATTGAGGTTTGCAACCTCTCTTGGTTAGCATTTCCATGGTCATTTTGACCTTTAGATTAAGTAAATTAGGCTAATTAGGCTAGACTTAGGATTTTTCCCACTATGTGCAAACGACTAAATTACCCCATTCAATCCTAATAATATCATCAATTCTTTATAGTTAGCAAGGTGTAATAATGCTTTAGGCATTATTGCTGAGGTAGATGCAAGCCAAAAACCATAAAATTCAATCGCTCTGCCATAGTCGCGGATCATCCGATTTGATCCCAAGAGTCTGATCACTAACCAGAAAAGTGTAATCGTTTGTAGGGAAAATAGAATCATGGCATAAAATATTAGTCGTTCTTAAATTGAATATTGTAAAGAGCTCTAAATTTGGGTGTGGGCAGAGCGCATGTACCCTTGAATTTGTAAAGAATGTTTAGTGGACGTGCCATTATTGCACGACAGTCGAGGCACAGGTGTTCGACAGTCGAATCACACTGCCGATCATAATATACTTGGATCATATGGAGCGCACGGTCTCATTGCCTCTATAAGACAAATTGCTAAAAAGGGACATCGCTTGCTTGGAACTCTGGAATCGGTTGGAGGATGAATCGTTCAAGAGTGAAAAATCATCGTTCTGATTTTCAGATTGACTAAGAACTCAAATTATCGAAAAGTTAAATTGTTTGAAAGATGAATTGCCCGAGCCTAGTCGACGATCCCAAATTTGGAATCGTTTGATGTCAAATCATTTAGTAGAGAGCTGAATCATGCACAGTTCCAATTATACAAGCCAAGTGGGACAAAAGTGAGAGAGTTCAAAATTTAAAATTTTATAGCAAGTGGATTTTTGCAAATCCTTAGACCTTGACCTAGAAAATATCATTAAAAACAAGAGAGTAATAGCTTAGGAAATAACCCTTAGTGTTATTAATCACTTATACCTTATTTATCGAAACCTTAGCTCCAACATTCAAAAAAAGATAAAAAATCAAGTTAGAACCCACAAAAAGTATAATTTTTTTATTAAAAACATATAAAAGAGAAAAACCATGAAAAAATCCATAAACAGTAAAAAGGAAAAAATCATAAAAAGAACTTTTGCAAACGATTCTAGCATTGGGCTTATGCATTTGCAGTGATCATTGCTGAGTTCTATTTAAATCCAACCTTTAAATACAAGACTTCGTCTCAGGCGACGACATTAGGGAGTGATATTGGACCACATGGAGAATTGATCTCCCTTATAGCATCGACCAGTGGTTTGGAAGCAGACTAAGAGTCCTTCATGATGCGAAAGAAACTAGATGAGTACTCTGGGTACTAACCATGAAGAGCTTCCACAAGTGGGAATTGAGCCACAAGAGCACTATGTATTCATGGGTGAATAATAATCAAGAAGGGCTAAGAGAGCTCGAGAAGCTCATCTGGGTGGAGAGACATAAGCTATAAGTGAGAATGTGGGCGAACTAGCTTGCACTCAATCTTCAAGCGAAACCCATGTGCTACATCGCTATGGGTATTGTGAAATTGTGAAGGTTCCCATCTATATTAACCATAATGGGTTGCTCTTGGAGCGATGGCTATGCCAAGATAACATGAACCATAGATCTTAGATAACCCAAAAGTTGTCGTCTCGCTTTGTACAGCACAAGCTTTATGTAGATTATAAAGGAAATATGTACATTCCTGCACAAGACTCCTCCAAAATCCAATTCTTTGGAGTGCCAATAGGAGTACAGGGACCTTATAGGGTCCTAGAAAGCTTAAGAGGTCACATGGAACCAATTTGCGAGTGTTATGGGCTACCTCACCTCCAAGAGGGAACTCGACACACATTCACCTATTGGGCAAGCAGTAGAACACAATCGTCGTGGGGTACTTACTAATGCTTCGAGCTCATGTCTCTTGAGGCCTCCAAGCTCGCTTGTATGCTCCAAACTCCAAGCTCCACCTCCACATTATCACCGTGGAGTCGCTCACACCATCGCATAGGCCAATCACACTCTCTCATATAAGAATAAACACACAAGCCTGAAAGAGGCACAATGCTAGAATGCTCTCACTCCTCACTCTCTCACAAAGTACAAGGGAAGAGCTCTCAATAGCACGAAGGGGATTGTGTCCTTTTCATTATGAGAAAATACCTTATATACAATTGGCCCTTATTCACACTTGGGCGACCAAAACTTTTCATTATGAGAAAATACCTTATATACAATTGGCCCTTATTCACACTTGGGCGACCAAAACTTACTAACTAGACCTTGGGTGGCCAATCTCTCATAATGTACAACCTTTATAGTGCCTTTACATGACACTTATTAATGTCCTCAATTGAGGATCATGGTGTTAATCCGAATGGAATTAACATTCCCCCCTTCCCGATGTGTTCTGTCCTCAAAACCTGTTACCAAGGTCGGAAGACCTAGTCACTGAACTCATGTTGGTAGAAATTACGGGCGACGGGATTGGGGTTTTCGGAGTGTGTGGCGGAATGCCGTATGGGACTTCCAGAATCCTGTGTCGATCATGTCTTCAAATGTTAGGTGCATATCTTAGACAGTGGTAATATAGCATGATCTGATGGCCCTTCGAACTGTAGGTGCTGAGCCTCAAATCCATCATAAGGTTCTTTATGTTGGTCTATGAGAACCACCAATAATTTCATGAACCTTACACTGGCTACGATTGCAGGATCTGGGATTTTTTGCCAAGCAGTTGCTGTCTTTTTGCTTGAATACTGGCAAATGTTACTGGATTGAATATAGGAAAGTTGTAGCAGATATGAGAATCCCTATCTTTGGCATCTTTAAACTCCAGCTGTGTCCATCTCCTCTTGATAGGCATGTAGAGTGGATCCACTCGTAGTTGGCAGCGCACTCATCTAAATGCTGCTGTATTCAGGCACTCATCTAAATGCTGCTGTATTCAGGCACTATTAAGAATTCCTTTCTCCATGCAGGTTGCACTCCAAAATCCGGCAGCTGTGGTGCTTCTTCATTTGTGTTGATGGTGGTGTATCCTCCTCTTCGGATGTCACCTCCTCCATCTTCTGTAACTATAACTGATCATGAAAGTGACCAAGCAAATTTCTAACAAGTCTGAGAGATGGGGGTTCACAAGCCTTGTGTGTTTGGCGACATTTGCCCATAATGTTCCCTCTCTTGCTAATGGAAGTAATTCTTCTAATTCTGGACGGGTGGCACGGAGAGGGTACGGTACATAGTGTTGCCGTGTGGGTGTGACTGAACAATATGCCTCTGGAAGAATCTTGCTAGTAGGATCGAACGGAGTAATCTGCATTAGCACCTTGAACATAAGCTTTGGCTTTAACAGTGGATTGCCTTGTTGTATATACTCTTCATATTCTGCAGCTGTCAATGAATCCAAAACATTATTGTCAGTGTAAGGTGCAACATTATGAACTAGCGACAGATTACGTACCTCCTGAGGTTGCCGTATTGGAGTTGGGATAGGTGCCAATATCTCCTCGTGCGGGGGCGAGAGTGTTAGTGGGAAAATCTAATTCTGGCGGAGAGAAGGAAGAGTATATACATTCAGCTTGGGAAGAATTAGTAGGTGGCGCGCTAGAATAAGGGTTAAGAAGTCTACTTGCGATATTAGAACATACAGGGTAAGTGTTTTTGAAAAAGGAAGATGGACCCTCATCTTTGCCTAGGGGGTGGGTGGCTAGGTTTATGCGCTTTGAAAAAGTTTTGAAATTTAGGGATTTCTTCATTATCAATATATGGGTAATTTATGTGAGTGGGATCAAAATTATAGCTGACGTTGGTGAGCATAGCCTCTAAATGCTTGTGTATATTAGTATACAACTTGAGTATGCCCATCGGGTGATATAAGGTAGACTCACAAAGATTTAAATATCGGTGAGTATTATATACTTCTAGTCACCCGTGACTAATTACCCATTGATAAGTGTTAGCTCTACGACCTCGTAGTTGGCTAGTGCCACTGGTATGCCATCTGGAACAAACAAATCAAGTTTGTCGACAAACAAATCAAGTTTGTCGACACTGTTGTCCTCCAAGATGTCTGAATTTTGTAATACACGACACCAACTACGGAGGTTGAGAACTATAGATGCAAGGGGTAAAAGAACATATCTTGCGGGTTAGTTAATATAAGATCCCCCCTTAAAATTCCCATAATGACTGTTGGATTAGCATCTCATTCAGTATTTTATTTAATAAGGGTCAATTCTCATAAGCTAATATCTTCAGCTAAGTTGATGTCATATTGAAGTAATGAGAGTGTTAGTGTAGATAAAAACAAGGTAAGAGTTTGAGAAGGGGCCCAAGGAGTTCTCAAGGAGTTACTGGCCTATCCCAATTTCGAGGCACGCTCAAGGAGGGTACGCAAATTATCTGTGGGCTCCGGACTTTGACTCCTTTCTTGTGTGGACAGTTGGCGGGCCAGTTCTTGCATGCGGATATCAGCATTGCTGAGCTGGTTGGAAATGGCTATCTCTCTGATCATCCGCCACTTAGCATCCAGTTCTTTGAATCTTCTTGTTGCCACTTTATGTGCTCTTCTGGTAGTAGCTTCTCTTTGATGGACCTTAGTAGTTTGAGTTACTTGTTGTGCTACGAGTCTTTGTGTATCCTGTAATTGTGTTTGTAGTTGTGATATTGTCTCTCGGCTTCTTTGCGCCTCTGTTTGGTTAGTGAGATGATTATCTCATTAAGCGCCTTGATTTTTTCCACATGTGCTTTGTTAGCCTGCTCTCGTTCCTATTGCAATCCTTCTACTCTTTCTTGTTCTTCTTTGAGGTTGGCTATGAGGAGCTCTATTTGTTGTCGAAGCATATCCTCATTATACTTGCGCCCTCCTAGTACTCTTGCATTTCCTTAGCATGCCTAGTTGTTAGGTTATGTGTGTGAGTTATCTCCTTTTGTAGTTGCCCCTTTGCTTGCTCCAGCCTTGCATTCAAGTCAGCATTCTCATTGATTTTTTGTACAATGCTTTGACTCAAATCTAAGTTATTGCTCTCCAATGCGCTGTATCTTATTTCCAGTTCTTCTGTAACCTTTAAACTTTTCATGATTACTTCTCTATGTGTTTCTTCTATTGCCACTCTTTTACACTTTATACTTGCGCATTAGCTTTTTTGAGCTACTTCCAACATTCCGGTCGTGTAGCATGTGTGTTGTCAATAAATGGTAATGCCATACCTTCTGTTCTTGTTCCCAGTGGCAGCACCTATTTCTTATGAGGGGATCATGGAGTAGTGCATTGAGGCCTTCCAATGTATCATGGAGGAACTGTTGAGAATCCGCATCTTTGACATAGCCAAGATGCGACAGTGGCTCATCGTCATCCAACTTGCTTCATTTGCTTGGACTGGATGTATCTGGTGAATGCGGCCTCTTACTAGATTTTGCTGGCTTCGCCAATTCTAGTGGTGTAATTGATGCTTTCTCGTGTTCTGGTCCTTCCAAGGTATGGCCCTTTTGTATTTGTTCTTTAGCTCCTTTTGTTGGTATACCCTCGAGTTGTGAATCCTTGAGCGGGGAGAGGTTTTTGACTATTAGTTGTGTAGGGCTCGTTGGAGGGGAGAGCTGTAGGTGTTGTTCCTGCGTAGTAGGGCTTTGTAGTTTTTCTTGGAGAGCCTCTTGGCATGTCTTGATCTCCGATGCCACACTGCTTCCACTTGCTGAGATTCTGTGGTGACATCCACTAGTAGCCCTCTCATCCTTTTGTGAGTCTTATTTTTTCGATCCTTCTTGATTGACTTTATGAGCTGTTGTGTCCCCATTAACACTACTTGTCCTTCTTCCACCCTTCTAGTAGATTATGTAGGTTGATTGGGGATTAGGGCTAGCAGCAGGCTTTCCTCTGGTTCATCTTTTACTGGCCTTTGTGCCACATGGTTAAGTATTTGTGTTAATAGGTATGGGTTGTTGATCTTGGGCTGATGTGCCTTGAGGTAATTTTCCATTTCTTTATGCATGAAAAAGGCCCAATCGTCCTCCTTCTCTTCATGAGCTTTTGCTATCCTGTTACGGCTGACCCTGTTATACCTGTCAACTGGTTTGATCTTCATCATTAACGACATTGCTTTGCAGGTTTTTTTCGTGGCTTCATCCTTGATGTTCTCGTACTCCACCCCATTGGAGTTATAATAAGAATCTCTCTTTAACATCTCCTTGATGGGCACTGTATCTATTGTGTGTATGTGGGCATATCTATTGTGTGTATGTGGGCCTTCACTGCCACCGGGGAGCTGTAGAGCTTCTTTGATGAGGTCTTCTGTAATTAGCAGTTCTTCCGTAGTGCCATCTGCCTTTGTAATTTTGCCTCTTTTTGTCTTCTTGTCATCATAAGTATGGAGATACTCCACGCAAAGACCGGTTGTCTATCACTCTAGGTAGCACTGTAGCCATTCTGCTGAGGCCGACTTTTTTCAGCTTTTCTTTTACTTCCGCATCTTCCAATAGGTGAAGGCACTCCTTACTGTGGCACTGTAGAGTGATTTTCCCATGTGGTATAGTGACATGTTTTCTGATGAGAGTACCGTAGAAGGACTGGGCATAAGGGCCCAAGAAGTTGGTCCTCAGCTTGCTGGCACTCTGGGACCTTGCTGGCACTCTGGGACCTTGTGGCACTACTAGCTTGGAGGTGGTTGCTCCCGAGACTCAGATTCTGAAATAGACATCTGTGTAACCAGACATGGTCAATCAAATGACTGGTGGAAGCTATCTTTTTTCTTTTTTCTTTTTTTATTTTTTTTATTTTTTGGTGAATTAGTGGTAGTATGTGAGGCAAAGGTTCGTGAGGGTCTTCCCATGAAGTAGCAGTCGCGTGAACTTGAAGACGTGAAAGTCTTTCGTGAAAATGTAGGCGTGAAAGACTTCACGTGAAGTTTAGGGCCATGAAGAGATTAGGTTGTGGCTCGAACCTGTATCTATCAATGCAACACTTGTTGTAATGCCCTTGTTTGTTATGAGTCCCAACTTAAGTCTTGCTGGTTCAATGTTTAGATCCTCTTCGTCCCACCACCACAAGGGTTATGGACACCATGTTGACATGAATCACGCCCTTCTTCATTTTAGCTTTTGCTTGCCTAGCTTTAGCCTCATCTTGCGCTTGCTGGATCTTTTCTTTTGCTAATTGTTTTTGTTGTTTTAAGAGGTGTTCTTGGAAGAGCATCTCCTGGGTTAATGGTCCAAAGTATTTTTTTAGTTTACTCCCATTGACATAGCCCTCCATTTGGATGCCGTCAATTGTCTCTATTCGAACAGACCCTTGAGGTGTGATTTCTGATACGCAGAATGGTCCCAGACCTCCGTATTTCAGTTTCTTTTTCCTGGCACTTCCCACACCATACATGAGGACAAGGTCCCGCGTTTTTAACTCTTTTTGCTTGAGATTTCTATCAAACCAATGTTTTCTACATAACTTTTCAACCATGAGTCCATGTGATGCTATCAACCGGGTCTCATCCAGTTTTCCCAAGTCAATTAGCCTTTTAGCTAATGCATTTTTAGTTAGATGTTCTTGTATAGCAATTCTTAAGCTTGGGACTAGGTATTCCATGGGCATAACCGCTTCAACACCATAAGCTAGACGAAAAGGAGTATATCATGTTGCCACCTTATATGATGTGCGGTAGGCCCAAAGGGCTGCTGTAAGCTTATGCTCCCAATCTGTTCGATTTGCTTCCACAATTTTTGTCAAGATGGTATACAAAATCTTATTGGTACTTTCTGCTTGACCATTTGCTTGTGGGTAGTATGGTGACAATTTACGATGGATTACCAAGAATCCTGCAAGCAATTGATTAATCGCCTCATTAATGAAATGCGAGCCGCAATCACTCACCAATTCCAATGGGCAGCTAAACCATGATATGATTTGCTCATATACAAATTTCGCAGTTGTTTGCGCATCAGCTTTCTTTGAAGTTCCGGCTTCTGCCCACTTCGTGAAATAATCTGTGGCTACGATTATTGAGCGGACTTGTGATGGATGAGCCGCTGGACTAATCGGCCCCACAAAATCTATTCCCCATTTCTCAAATGGTTGCCTGATCAATGATGGGGGTTAGTGGCATCTTGTCACTTTTTTGTGGGATAGCAAAACATTGGCATTCTTTGCATTTTTTGACGACTCTATGGCATCCCCGAATAACGTAGGCCACCAGAGTCCACCTTCTGAGCTGTAATCTCTCTAGCAAAATGCCCGCCTGCTACTATCAGAATGAGACTCTTCTAGTATGGTCACAAATTTGTCCTCTCTTACGCACCGCCTGAGCACATTGTCTTTGCCCAATTTATACAATTCTTTGGCAATTAATTGACATGGTGCCGCAAGCTTGATAAGCCTCCGCATCTTATCTTTGTTTAAGGGTACAACGGGAAGCCATAAGCCAAATACTCTGAGATCTCATCACTCCACTCAGGTACCATATCCAATTTGAATAGACAAGCAATCAGGAAGGTCATCGTCGACGCCAATTGCTAGTTCTCCATTTGGAACTCTGGACAGGTGGTCAGCCAACACCTATAGTGTTCCCTTCCTTACTGTGACAGTAAAGTCAAATTCCAACAACAATAGTGGCCAATGTGTGATTCTTCATGTGGTGCAAGGTTTATTCACTAGATATAGCAAAGCTTGATGGTCTACAAAAAATATGAACTTGTTAGCCACCAAGAGATAATGTTGATATTTCTTGACTGCGTAGACCATGGCCAATCCTTCTCTTTCGGTAGTGGTGTAGTTCACCTCTGCATCATTCAATTGACGACGACTAGTAAAGCAAACTGGATAGTCCAATTTGAACTCACCAGGTTGGGCTAGCACGCAACCAATTGTAAAATTTGACGCATCGATGTGTACATGGAATATAAGTTCCCAATTGGGGGGTCGCAAAATGGGTGTGCTTTGCCAAGGCTTGCTTCAGATCGATCACAAGCCTCTTGACACTCTTTGGTCCACTCAAAGACAATGAGTAGTTTATACAAGGGTCTGCCTATCTCTGCATAAAATACGATGAAGCGTCGATAATAACCCACATGACCCATAAACCTTTGCACACCTTTATAGTTGGTAGGCGGTGGTGGTAGTTCCAAGATCAACTTGACCTTGCTATCATCAGTGGATATGCCATTTTTTGAGAGTGTGTGTCTCAGTATCACACCATGCTTGACCTAGAACTGGCACTTCAAAGGGTTTAGTGATATCCGATATAATCGATAACGTTCAAACACCTTCGTTAAATAGTTCAAATGATCTTCCCATCGAGAATGTGCACATAGATCATCAATAAACACTTCCAACCACTTCTACAAGTAGTCCTTAAAAGCTATGCACATTAACCTTTGAAAGGTTGTTGGGGCATTTGTGAGACCGAAGGCATCACCTTGTAAAAGCGAATGTTCCCCACATGGTATTGAAGGCAGTCTTATGTTGGTCTTCTGGTGCTATGGACACCTGATTGTATCTTGAAAACCCATCCAAGAAGTTGCACGCTTCCCTTCCAGCAGCCACTCTTTCCAAGACATGTTCGGTATATGGTAATGGGTAATGGTCCTTCTTCTCTGAGTGGCTGCATTAACTTTCTTAAGATCAACACATACTCTCAGTTTCCCATTCTTTTTAGGTACTATCACAACCAATCTGTATGTTCAATCTCATAGATAAAGTCAGTAGCCCAATGAGCTTATCAATTTCCTCTTTTACAATTGCTGCATACTTTGGATTTATCTGGTATGGTTTCTGCCTGGTAGGTCATGATCCTTCCATAATTGGAATCGTATGTTGTACCACCTCGGGTGGTACCCCTTTCATTTCCTTATAGTTCTAGGCGAAACAGTCCTTGTATTCCTTGAAGAGAGCAATGAGCTCTTCTTCCTTTGTAGAGGTCAAATCTTTGGCAAAATATATAGGCCTTGCTTCTTCCCACAATATCAACCTCCTTGACTTCTGCTAGGCCATCGTATGATGCCGACAGCCCTTCTTTTTTTACCCTAGTGGTTGTTAATCGGACCACTCTCTGATCATCCAATTGTATAGTTCTTGAAATGGTCAGGCACCGTTTTGTCCTCATTGTCCATTTTGGTTTTTTCCATGATTTTCTTGGCCTCATGTTCTGCCTCTGCCAAGGCTTTGTTGCGTTTTCGGCGTCCTGATTTTGTAAGTTTGGGTGTATCGGTTTCCTTAAGGGTGATTTTCTCTAGATCCCTCCTATCCAACGATATTTTACTCAACTCTTCGCCCCAGTCCTTGGAGAATTCATCATGTATCCTTGTAGCCTCAAGGTATCTCAACCATTGGGCATCCATAGGTTTGCTTCACAGTAATCCGTTTCATCGAGCTAGGTACAGTTGATCACTGGTACGAAATTGCACCATGATATCTTCTATACTTGATGTCTCGTCCATTGACTCCCCATCCATGGTTTGCCAATCAACCATGCAGATAGAAGTCGTAGGGATGTTTCCAGATTCCAAATATTGGGTTTCTTAGGTTGCATCACATCAATTGTGGGCCAACACATGCATCCAATTCTCACTAAAGTCCAGGGGAGGTAGTGATGCATACATCTCCGTATCCTCATCATCCTTGGTCTCCCCCTCTGTGGGCTGGCATATCTGTAGGGATGTGGTTCGCTCCGTTGTGTGACTGAGTCGTTACTGAACAATTGCCCTTCCATGGGGTGTGCCTCCCATGCTCTTAGATCAATCATTAATATTTGTGAGTCCCTACATGATCCAAGGCCCAATCATGCACCAACTTGGATTCCCTCATGAAGGGTCATCCCAATATTATGTCATATGTATCAGGTTGGCGTAGGAAGTCCATGACCACAAATGCATGACAATAGTGGAATGTGAAGAGTCTGAACTTCACATTTTCCAAGAGCCCAATGGGTCTCAAAGATGCTCCATCAGCCATCTTGACGATTAGATCTGCTCTTTTTAGATCCGGCTTCCCCCAATTTTCCCAGCAATGTTTGGTATAATGATGCTGGCACCTACCCCACCATCCAAGATTGCCAATGCCTTGTATCCATTATGATGAATCGGGATGGTAGCATTCGGGTCGTCACTCTCATAATAGTAGCATCCTAGTTGGTTAACTAGTATCTTAACTACTCATGTTTCCTCTGTATACCTCGAGGGTCTTTCTCCCAAGGGTGGCAGAGCATCATCAATATTATCAGCTGGCCTTAGACCTCCTTCGACCCATTCTTTTATATATGTCCATAAGGTGGGTAAATTGCATAACAATTGACCCAAGGGCATCTGGACAGGCATGGATAATATAGCAGATATGCTTCCTATATACCTGCTTTCCTTGGATATAGAGTGTTCTTCCCATCGAGGTGTCTCATATTCTTCCATGGGGGGAAGGAATGAATGGAACCCCCCAACTCATTTTCCTAAAACATTCTAGTCATTGTGTTTGTTTGGGAGTCTTCTTCAATTCCCTCTCTGGAACTGGGGTGGGTAGGTTCAAAGTCCTATTGCGGGGTGGTTCATCTTGTGGATAGATGGTATCCCTTACTCGGCTGGCCCTTGGCTTAGTTTCATAAATTTGTTGGTACTTTTCAACTAAAGCTTTGGCATCCTCTAACTTCCTTATTTCTTTGTCATTAGGGTATTCACCAACCTCCTTTGGAGTTGCTGGTTGTTCTCCTTGTTTCCCCAGATCTAATCCTTCCTTATTGATCCCTTGACCCCCCTCTTCCTTTGATTGTGTGGATCCAGTGTCAATTGTATCTTCTTTAGATCCATCTTGGATTGTAACCCGTGTGTCCCCCTTTCCTAATTTCTTCACTCTTCTCCTCTCCGACCCGATCTGGAAATATTAGCATTCGCCCGATTCCTTCCTTTGTCACCTAATTGAGCTTGAGCTCGTGTTAGGACATTGAGCGGTGTGATCTTCCCAGATTAAGCACTAATGGTACGAATGGTGGCCTGATTGGCAGTTGAAGCGAAACCACTTACTCAGTAGGGACAATCTTTGATCAGCTGATTGATTCCACACTTAGTGCAAGTTAGCACTGGCATGTCATTGGGCGTGGTCACCACTTGTTGTGGCTAGTGTGTATGAGTCATATTCTTATTTGGGCATTCGGCAACTCGATGTGGCCCACCGCAGCCATAGCATTATAAAGGTCCTCTTCTCAGATTTGAGTTGATTTCCTTGTCCTTCCACTGTACCGTCGTGTTATTCTATAGGACATAATACTCTGGCGTGACCTCACCCATATCCTCATAGTATTCCCCACTAAATTCTATTTCCCGTGCCAGTTCAACATCTTCTAATGGCTCTTCAATCACCACTTGATTGATCTTGGCTTGTGATGGTTATGGTAGTAGAACTGGTGGTGGCAAGGGCAAAGCGTCTTGTACCCATAACATCCCCCTAGGTAAGTAAGAAGAATTGGGTTGTACAGCAGTGGGGCAGTGGTTTGCACAGGTGGTGCCGGCAAGGCCAATGGGGCTCTATTTGTTTGCAGTTGTGCTATATTTTGAAACCTTGGAAATCTACATGATGATGTGTCATGATTGCCCAATTTTACACAATGCGCACAATACAGTAATGGTCTTGCCCTTAACTGTGGACATTCAGTGGTGGTATGATTTAGTCTACACATGGAACACCACACCAGTTCCCTGCGGGGGTAAAGGTGACTATGCCCATGGCCCGACATCTCTCTTCCTTCCCTTACCTTTAATTTCTCCAATATGGCATTGCTGAGCTCATCCACAGTCATATGTTCAACTTGCTTGCTTCAAGTTCCAATTTCTTGATGACTCGAGACACGAGAAGTCGTGGTTGCTGCCGATGTTCTAACATCCTCAGGTTGTGGCAATTCTAATATGTTATCTTCGTATTCGATTGCCAATTTACAGCATGCATCAAGGGTAGTTGGATGGGCTAGTACCAAGTAATCATGCATTTTATGGTCTCTAACCCCTCTCTTGAAACAAGGTAACAATTGATCATCTATTAATCTTTCTCGAAGTTTGCATCTTGAATTCAAGTGTTTCAACAAGTGAGAAACATAGTCTCTCATAGACTCATCTTCCTTCTGTTTGATGTTATGTAGTTGGTGGGCCACAGGGCTCCATCTGTCACACAACTGCGTGCAAAATTGGGCACAAAAACATTTTTTAACCTGGTGAAGTTAACCTTGTCCTCAAGCTTAAGGATTCTGAACCACTGACGAGCTTTTCCTTCTAAGGTCAGCAAACAAGCATGTATCATGGTGGTCACATCACTGACTGGTCTGTAGGTTTCACATGTAGATTCAAAAATCTCTACATGCTAGATAGGATCTCTATCCCCAGAGAATTTTTGGACAAGTTTTGAGATGATATGGGGTTTCATCTGGGAAGGTCAGGGTTCTAGAGAGTAGAACCTAACTCCCTGACCATCCCCCTACCCATCTCACAGCTGCAATATTTAACAAGTCTGTCCTTGTGGCTCCATTAAGGTCCATGGCTGGATCGTTTCTAGGTCTCTGGGGAATTGCTCCCCCCTTTCCTAGACCTCATCCCCTACCCATATTGGCTCTTCTATGTTGTGGTACCCTAGTGGGATTCCCTAATAGTAGCCTCTGTGCGTCTTTGTGTAATAAAGAGCTCCATATCTTGTAAGAATGTAGGGTGATTGATCATCATTAGCTCTATACTTCTTGGTAGAGCCGGTCCTCAACTTCTACAGCCAAGTTAGCTATGTTACCCTCTTCTTCTCTGGTTGTAAACCCTTCCTCCATTCTGGATTCCTCATTGATGGGTTCCAGGTTTGGAATATCCCCATCGCTTCTACCTGTAGCAATTTCAGATTCCTTTCCTCATGATTGAAGATGGTTAACACTATCTGTCTCCTTTCTCTCAGCTCTTGCCCTATGTGTATCAAGCTCTTGTTTCCTTAAGCTCAATTCTCGGAGTTGTCATTCCACCTCACTTCGTTGGAGGTCCAATTCCATTTCCTTGGTGGTGGGAAAGAATATTTGACCCGTCCTAAATAACTACACTTTCCATATCTCGTCTAATTCGAGGGGTGCCAGTATTTGATAGCCTAGAATTCAACGTATGGAATGGCCCTTCTTGTCTTGGACCGAGTCCCAGCACTAGTTGATGGACCCATGCCCATAGATTACGTGCGCTTCTTCATCATGACTGGTTTGGAGACCAAAAAATCCCTGGGCTATAAATGATCCCACTGGACTTGGGTGGAGAGGGTGGTTTGTCACCTTCACCAAATCTAGTGTATCTCAACCCTTCTTCCATGGATTCCTCACTACATGTTTCTACGGTGGTCAGGTTTCTCAAGACACTCAAGTGTGTACTTGCGGACTGTCCCGATCCCACACTTCTTTGGTAGGTAGTTCCAGAATGATTTGATGCACTATCGTCAGGTGTAAGATCGTCTCTGATGAGTTTTCGAGATCTTAAGTGCATGTATGTATGATTTTATAAGCTATTAGCCAACCCAAATTGATTCAATTCTTGGTTCTATCGCTTTGTTCAGGAGGCGTGAATTAGCAGAGAATATTTCACGTCATGAAATAGCAGGACTCAGTTCACGTCGTGAAAAAATGATTCACATCGTGAAACTGAGGAAAAAATGGTTCACGTCGTGAATTGTTTTCCTGCACTTTCATGTGCTCAACAATCTCCCTCCTTAAGATTGAATTCCTTCTTTAGCCAACCGTCATAGCCTTAGTTTTGTCAATCCGTTGGTTTTGGTCTTCACGTGAAACAGCAAGATTTAGTTCACATCATAAAACAAAAAGTGCTTCACGCCGTGAACTGCTTCGAAAAAATGGTTCATGTCGTGAAAGTCTACTGCACTTTCACTTGATCCAATTTTTGGTGGATGAATCGTGTCAGAGGTGTCAGGATAAGGGTTTCTATTTGAGGAATGTAATCCCGTGATTTTCAGCAAAAATCCTAGCACTGATTTTGTGAGCAACTCGCGGTGTGAAATTGCAGGAAAATGGTTCACGTCGAACAACTTCCTGCACTTTCACATGGAGTTTTTCGCGTCGGCAATTTGTAGTCTTGGGTGCATAATACTCATCCAAATGATGAAAATTAGATTGTGCCAATGCTAGGGAATGAAATGCAAGTTCCTAGCTCAATCAATGGTCCCTTATGTTTTTGATTTTTTGAATTTTTAAAAAAAAGAAGAAAACAACACCCAACCTGCTTCTTCATGATGCTGGTGTTTTTTATATTGCTAACATCAAACTTATCAAGAGTGACCAATGAATCCTTTCCTAAACTACTTTCCACAACATTCACAGCATCAAATCTCTTTTTTTTTCAAACCACACACACCGTATCCTTCCATTTTCCACGCAATGCATTACCAAAATGCAAAGGCAACAATGAATACTATGCAATGGGAGCTGAAACTCAAAGAGTATGGAAGAAACAAAGGTGTTTCCCCGACAGCAGCAGTGCCAAAAATGTTATGGGCTACCACACCTCCAAGAGGGAACTTTACACACATTCACCTATTGGACAAGCAGTGAAACACAACCGTCGTGGGGTACTTACCAATGCTTTGAGCTCGTGTCTCTTGAGGCCTCCAAGCTCGCTTGTATGCTCCAAACTCCAAGCTCCACCTCCACACTATCACCGTGGAGTCGCTCACACCATTGCATAGGCCAATCACACTCTCTCTCACTCTCTCATACAAGCATAAACACACAAGCATGAAAGAGGCACAATGCTAGAATGTTCTCACTCCTCACTCTCTCACAAAGTACAAGGGAAGAGCTCTCAATAGCACAAAGGGGATTGTGTCCTTTTCATTATGAGAAAATACCTTATATACAATTGGCCCTTATTCACACTTGGGCACCTAAAACTTACTAACTAGACCTTGGGTGGCCAATCTCTCATAATGTACAACCTTTATAGTGCCTTTACATGACACTTATTAATGTCCTCAATTGAGGATCATGGTGTTAATCCAAATGGAATTAACAAATGACAACCTTCAAATGCGATAAACATATTCTTCATGAGAAGAGTTTGAGTCAATCAAGGTAATATAAGCCAGTATGAGGATGCCCATGGCAACCTCTTTAGCCTCACGAATGTACAAATGTCCAAATATATCCTTATCCACAAGGTGTTACCATCTCGCCCATGATCAAATAACATATGTGGATGAGGACAGTAACATATACATCCCTAGAGTGGGCAACGAGGTAGTTAAGGACATAAAGGGTAGGGGGGAGTTTTCCCATCCATACACACTTGGAACATAGAACTCTGAGGCCAAGTGAAGTCAGGACCTCTCTTGAGGAAACCACTTCAACACTAGAAAGCCCTATGGTGGTGAGAGGGGAAATTTCATTATAATTGGCAAGGGAAATGAACCGCAATCTTGAAACTGAGGTGAGGCTTCCCTCCATATTAGACCCAATAAGAGAGGAATATCTAACCTTCGTGTGGAAGAGAATCGTTAAGCAAGAAATTGTGCCTAGAGAAAGAATGGGAACTATGACTCTTGATGAGCTAGTCATACCACTTAGAGGTTTGAGTGTAGACATAGCCCATTAATACCTTGATACTGGTAGATATAATGATGAGATGGAGAAGAAGATGTGAAGCCTGTAAGATTTTGCTTGGACTTCCTACTACAAAGAGTATAGCCAAGCTAGATATTAGAGCAAGAAGAAACCTCATATCCTATGAGACATGGATCTTGTTAGAAAAACCAATCCTTGAACCCATAAAGTCCTTAGTTCAAATTGTCTCAAGGCCATATAATGAGTGTGAAGGTGTTATAAAACTTAAGTTCCACTGAAACTCTTATACCATGGAAGGTAGTTTATTTGTCTATGACTATAGGAACTGTGCGAGAATTTAAGCAAAGAACCATGATTTTGCAGAAGGAAAACCAAAACAAATCCCCTCGGAGACCTAGAAATTGCTCTCATTACAAAGTAAGCCCAATCATCGAGCCGGTAAGTTTGATCATCTGAAAACTCCAAGCCTCACTGAAACAACCCCAATCCTTCCCACCTATACCACAAACAAGGGTCAACAGGCTAAAAGTCAAACCCAAGGCATAGAAGCCCAAGCTTAAACTGAGGAGGAACTAAAAAACAACCAAAGAATCACTAATACCTAGTGCCTTCACCATCAGTGCCCAAGGATAAAACTTCAATAGGTGTGGGTACCAAAAGTTCTAACAATACCAACTATACCTCTCCAAAAGCTAGAGTAAACCAACAAAAAACGCTGTGGATCTCAAAAGCTAGTATACCTAATCTATAAAGGATAGCATATGACAAGCTCGTATGGATCCCAAAGCAAGGAAGAAACACTAGGCAATGAGATGATCCTACCATTAAAGGATGGATAGCCACATAACGCTCCCTCGAGGCCCAAGGCTATTATCAAACTGACAACATATGATAAGCTGGTATGGATCCCAAAGCGAGGAAGAAACACTAGGCAAATAGATGATCCAAAGGAAGGATAACCACAGAACAAGACCCAAGGTTGTTATCAAGGACAAGGCTTGATCCAATTGTTGCCAAGGATTAGGTCCAAAAATGGGCCCACCAACAACAAATCATAGGAGCCACGGCACATCAAAAATCATCATCGTGCTCAAAGCCAACTCACATGTTAGCCGAGCCACTTTTGTAGGTATGGATAGCCAAAAAGGACCAAGAAGGGCAAGGCTAAAGTAGAGGAATATCTGACCATGGAAGACTAGAAACAACTCCAAAGACAAATTCAAGACCTCCCCTAAACTTGTAACATGAAGAAGGTTCCTCTAAATCCAAAAGAAGCAAACCTCGCTGTGCAAAAAGGCCCAAAGAATATAAAGTCTTCAATCTTGACATGGGTAGAAAGCTTGTTTATCAAGAGGATGCCGTCACCCCCATGTGGAATCAAAGGACAAAGAATTTGCTACTTACCCAATAGCAACATGATTCCAGTTCATAGCTTCTTTTAAGGATGCCCTGGATGTGCCATCCAAGCTTCAATAAAGTTCCTTGATTTGCTTGTAATTCAAGGAAGAGAAGGGAGTCCTACTTCAGCACAAATACAATGAGTCTCATGTGCAGGGCCTCACCTTCATCCTTGATTTTGGCCTACAGTATTGGATTATTATTTGGAGGTGAATCTAATAAACTATATATATTTTTTGCTCAACACTCGTACCTTGAGAGAAATTAAGTCATTAATGATGGTATTGCTTATGTGAGCCATTTTGAAATTTGATCTTAGTGAGAATTGCATGCCCTTTTGTTGGCAGCAATAGATGTTGTGCCCAAGGTAAGCACAAAGGTATCCTGACATGGATATGGCTAGAGATTTTTCCTACAACTTCAATCATCATCTTGAGAGTGCTAGGATATGATTTTGCTAGGACGTGTGACACTCACATTTTGCTGTGTAAATATATGATGCATACATATACATATACACACACAATACAATTATGATATGTATGCATAGTTTTATAGTTACATTATTATCTTAATGTAAATATACACATATATTTACATATATACACAAATTTCAGAACTAACCTTGGTCTACTCTAGTTTACTTCTAAAACTAGCTCTTATATAAAAACAAATTAATTCTACTTGTAAACTAGGTGTTGAATTACCTACTTCTCTCTCTCTCTCTCTCTCTCTCTCTCTCTCTCTCTCTCTCTCTCACACACACACACACACACACACACACACATGCGTGTGAAATGGAATGATCATACAGCTAAGATCTAGGATAAATACCATGGATTAATATAAGATTAAGGAGATAATCTTATACAAATTACCATGATGCCTAAGTGATTTAGCATTTCACCAAAGGATGGAATTAGCCTTCTACAAGCTAAGGTATGAAAGGACCAAATATTATAATATTTCCAAAAGATATTATAACAGTCCATAAGCCCCCTTTTACACTTGAGCCCATGACCATGGTCCTAGACCTAATCAAGTTGTTGCTTCATTACAAATCATCCCATGCTATAATGATTTTGTCCTCAAAATCAAAGGGTGGTCATGCAAAAATCAAACATATACAAAAGGCTATGTATGGAAGCAAAAATCATGACATAAGCCACTCTCATGGAAGACCCAAATACCATAACATGAATAGTATAACCCCTAGGGTCAAAAGGAAAGGATGAGGGCCTCCCATCAATGATGAAGCTAAGCAATCTCCCTTCTAGATCAAATGGCCAATGTTGGTAATCATCATCGGAGGTGAGATTAAGTATGTATCCTCCCGAATCAAATGGAAAATGTAAAGGACCATCATCTATGACAAAGATGGTCATGTGCTCTCCATCAAAATTACATGGATCATTTATTTGTTGCTAATTCTTGGGATCTGATTCTACTTATGGAACAGTCTTCACTGAAGTATAAAGCATCTCCAATAGGTGTGTGTAAAGCATCAATATAATACACATAGCTATGATCATCATAGACTAAATCCTCACATGCATCATCATAACTACATGTGTAATCCTCCCTAGTGTCCCAAGTGATCCTCAAATTTAACATAGGCATGACCCCCATCGATACTAAACTCTGATAAGGCATCCACACATGAAGTGGTCTCATAAACACCTCATATCTAATATGCGTATGAGCATAGGTGTGATCATGATCATCCCATATATTCTCTATAGGTGTCACTCCCTTAGTGTCGTCATCTATGCAATGAGCATAAACCTGCCAATATCCCTTGCATTAGGAGAATCACCATACACATCACTAAAGTATAAAGCATCTCCAATAGGTGTGTGTAAAGCATCAATGTAATACACATAGCTATGATCATCATAGATTAAATCCTCACATGCATCATCATCACTACGTGTGTAATCCTCCCTAGTGTCCCAAATGTAATCCTCAAATTTGTTATAGGCATGACCCCAATAAATACTGGACTCTGATAAGGCATCCACACATGAAGTGGTCTCATAAAGCTCACAATCATAAACCTTCCAATCTGAACTTGGAAAAGCATCATAAGTTGGATTCACAAATGTAGTCCATGAACCACCTCTATCAATGCGTGACCTACAGTATCCATAAGTGAATCCAAAGCATAACTGTCCACACCAAACAATGCATGAGTAACACTAATCGATGCATGAACATCACATATATCCAAACCATGAGCATCACACAAAGTAGATGCACAGATGTCCAATCTCTCCTAAACATAGGCATCCATCTCTTTCGCAAAGTCATCATACCCATGGATACATTCATCAATAGAAGGTGGAGTGCCCAAAGCAAAACCATCCACCTCCATAACACATATGAACTCCATCATCTCATGCACATAAATATCTCTTGAAAGACAAATCCAAGTCAACCCCAAGAAAAGATGAGTCATCCCAAGAAGCTTGGTGCCCATCCACACGTGCATGTTGCCCACAACAATCACCAATCAATGCATCATAAAGCCAAGTGTGAATAGTCCTTGAGAAAGGTGAGGGAGGCTTGTCCACATAACTATCAATGGGCTGAAATTTTTCAGCCATCAAAAATCTCATCATTGGCTCACAATGGGCCACTACATCAACACATATGGATGTTTCCAACATAGGAAAAAGATCTATGCATGCCGAAACACAATTGGCAAATGAAATTGTGTCCAAAGCTTCTTGCACTTGAGAGTATGGCTTCACAATCACTTGCTTTTTAGAAATTTTAGTAGGTGTGTTGTCCCTAATAAGGATACCCTCAATGAACTCTTCATAAAGGCACACATAATCATAGTCCATGCAATGACCAAAAGATTGAGTGAGCGGGTAACCTCTTTTATCCCTTTTGAAACCCAAATCTTTCAACATAAGTTGAAGCATTCCATCCCTTCTCAAGCGTGAAGTGTAGCCAAGAATGGGTACCACTAACTCGTTCATTTCAATCTTGCTAAGCTCGACAAACTTGCCTTTTTTATTAACCCTCTGGGTATGCATGTGGAAAGCCCCACCAACACCATGACCTCATCATACAACTAATGACCCCTCATCATACAACTAATGTCCTCATCAATTTGCACAATACTTTGAGATACTTGGATGAAGTCTTTGTCTAATCTTTGCATAAAACACTCTATACTTTCCTTCTCTTTATTGTTGGGGACGAAAAAGAAAAGGTACCAATATCTAGCAATATCTCTGCATATAGCTAGATAGAGAGTCCTCATGTGAGAATACCATGCAGTGATCTCTAAAGCACTTTTGCTCTTTGTTTACTCGCGTGCCAAAGAGAAGAGAATCATCACTAACATTCTTCATGAACAAAGACAATGAATGTGACAAAACATGAATTGCAAAGACACCGAAAATTCCGCTTCTTCATCAATCCAAAACAAGGCTACATCATCATGAAGGAAAAACAAAACAGAAACTGAAACTTCATCTACTGCAAACTGCCAAAACACATGACAAAATACTGCATCTTGCGCTTCCTACAGAACACGCTGCATGATAACTAATCCGCCAAATACATAGATCGCCAAAAGGCTAAAAGGCCACAACTCTTCGGATCTCAATCCGGCTTTCACACTTGTCGTCCATTGTGCCTTCCAAAATGCCTTCACACTTGTCGTCCATTGTGCCTTCCAAAATGCCTTCTTTGCCTTGCCCCTAACACCTGGCACTGTCCGGTGGAGCGCTAGGCGGACTCGTTACCCGCAGTCCCTTGATCCGCATCCGCATCTAGTGCCTTCTCCGAAATCTTCACTGCCTCCTTGTCTGTCTTCTCCTCTGTCTTCTCGTCTTTATCCAGCTCCCCTGTGCCTTTATCAGCATCATCCAAACTTTTCTGCTCCTCCTCCTGGAAATCCTTCTGCGGACTTGTAGCCATACTGTGCAGAATCGATAAAATCTTTAAATGTCCGCTTGGCTTGACATCTGCTCTGCCTTCAATGAATGACACTGCTGGACCTCGACTATGATCCGCCTCCAAGACTCTCCGCAGTTCTTCCACTTCACAATTCTGCATTCTGCCATGACTCTGAAATTTGTCATCAACGCAGAATTTTGTCAGCTGCTTCTCCTTCTCAGGTGCCTTCTTGTCAGGCAAAATTTCATGACTACCTGACACACCCCTGTGCTCCATCTCAACATTCACACACTTAACTCCCACATCACTTGCTTTATTTAACATCCATCTCGGGATCTCAGGCACTTTGCCATAAAATTTCTTCAACCTGAATCCATTTACAGGCTTCTGCACCATTGTTCCAAAAACATCCTGTAATCGGAATGTTCCTTGACCCATCTCTTCGACAATCTGATACGGCCCGAAATACCGCAGCTTCAGCTTACCAAGATGCTGGCCCAATTTCGAATTGTACATCATCACCCAATCTCCTTTCTGAAAAATCTTGAATTTAATCTGCCTGCCAATCCAGGCCTGCCTCCTGTTCTGCATTACTTGATTCATGTAAGCACTCACCAATCTGTCTTCTTCCAGCTTCAGCAACTGCCTCTGTCTATGAAGTACTGATTCCTCTGGACTGAGTCGATGCTTAACCGTAATCCGCAAACTAGGAATAATATATTCCATTGGGACAACTGCCTCCAAACCATACACAAGCTGAAAAGGAGTCAATCCTGTTGCCACTTTATAAGCTGTACGGAATGACCACAATGCGGAATCCAACTTGTCATCCCAATCTGACCTATTTTCTGACACAATTTTCTTCAGAATTCTGACAAGAACTTTATTTGTGCTTTCCGCCTGCCCATTCGCCTGTGGATGATATGGTGTAGACTTCTTATGCATAATCATATGCTTGGAAGTCAACTCTTCAATAACTGAATTCAGGAAATGCACTCCCTGGTCAGACACCAATTCAATAGGGCATCCAAACCTAGTCATGATGTGCTTGTACAAAAATCTAGCCACACTTGCAGCTTTATTATCCCTCAGCGGAATTGCTTCTGCCCATTTTGTCGCATAATCTGTCGCCACCAATATGTATCTGGCTCCTGTCCTTCTTCCTTCAGGCTTAATTGGACCAACAAAATCTAGTCCCCATTTCTGAAAAGGCTCCAAAGGCAAAACTGGATGATCTTGCATTCTATCTGACTGTGTAGGTTGACCCATTCTCTGACATTGAATGCATGATTGTGCATACTTATATGCATCCCTGAGCAAAAATGGCCACCATAATCCTGCTTGCATGACCTTTCTGCCTGTAATTTCACCCGAGAAATGACCTCCTGCTGCACCCAAATGTGCTTCTTGTAAGACTAACTGTTGCTCCTCATCTGGAACACACCGCCTTATAATCTGATCTGCTCCTCTTCTGTACAGTGATCCAGCAATAATTAAGAATGGTCTGCTTCTCAAGGCAAACTTTTTCTTCTGGTCTGTTGACATCACTGATGGCAAAATTCCATCTGTCAAAAATTGCACCATTTGGTCATACCAGTTGTCATAAACTTCTCCGACAACCTGAAATAACTCTGCATCTGGCAAATCATCTGACACTCCTGGTGATTCCTCCCAGTGTTCTAACCGACTCAAATAATCCGCTACTGCATGCTGATTTCCTGGAGTATGAATTATAATGTAGTCAAACTCCTGAAGCAACAACATCCATCTGGCCAATCTGCCTTCCAGCTTTGGCTTCTTCTCCAAAAAGACTAAGGCTTGGTGATCCACATGAAAAATCACTTTATTGCCCAGCAAATAATGCCTTAGCTTATCCAAAGCAAATATCATTCCCAATGCCTCTCGCTCTGTCACTGTGTAGTTCTTTTCTGCTGGCTTCAACATCCGACTTGCATAGTACACTGGTCGGTACCATCCCTTAACTTTTTCCTGCATTAAAACAGCTCCTACTGCACTATCAGAAGCATCCACAAAAACATGGAATGACAATTCCCAATCCGGCGGTTGCAATATTGGTGCTACCACCAGCATTTTCTTCAGCAACTGAAATGACTTCTGCTGTGCTGCTCCCCACGTGAATTCCACATCCTTTTTTGTCAAATGTGTCAAAGGCGCTGTCACATCCGCCAAATATCTCAAGTATCGGCTGTGCCATGTAACCTGACCAACAACTCTCAAGACTCCTTTCACGTCAGTCGGAGCTGCAGCCTTCTGAATGGCACTGACTTTATCCCTGTCAATCGACATGCCTTCCTTTGAAATAATATGTCCCAATAGTTTGCCTCTTTGAACTGCAATTGCACATTTGTATGGATTAAGTGCCATCCTGAACATTCTGCATCTCTCTAAACATTTCCTCAAATATTCCAGGTGCTTATCCTTCTGACCAAACACCGAGAAGTCATCCATGAAAATCCGCATGAATGTCGTCAAATAAGGCTCAAAAGTTTTGTTTGCTGCTTTGGAAAATGATGGTGGACCATTTCTTAGTCCAAAGCTCATCACTGTGTAAGCATAAGCTCCCCATTCTGTAATGAATGCTGTCTTCATTATGTCCTTCTGTGCGACACTTATCTGATTATAGCCGGAAAAACCATCCAAGAAACTGTACATCTCATGCCCAGCTACATCATCCAATACTGAATCCATGAAAGGTAATGGAAAAGGATCTGCAATTGTCGCTGCATTCAGCTTCCTGTAGTCGACACATACCCGGATCTTACCTGACTTCTTAGGCACGACTACTATTGGTGACAACCATTCTGCCTGATCAACTGGTATAATGAATCCTACTGCCAACAATTTATCCAATTCAGCCTTGACTTGCTGTGCATAATTTGGATTCATTCTGTATCTCTGCTGAATTACTGGTTTTGCATCTTCTTTCAAATTGATATGATGTTTGTACACATTTGGATCCATTCCCTTCAAATCTGAATAGTCCCATGCAAAACAGTCTATGAATTCAATGAGTAATGCCTTCAGTTCCTCCTTGAACTTGTCATCTAAATTGACACTCACTCTGACCATCCTAGGCCGCTCCTTTGTGCCTAGATTCAATTCTTGCAGGTCATCCTCCTGGACCCTTGATATGCTGCTTTCTAACTTATCATACAAAGATTCAGCTCTATCTATTGCCTCTTGTGGTGTCAAATCTTCTTCTTGAACATCCTCCTCTGATTTTATAAACACTTCTGAACTTTGCTGTCCAGTATCCAAATGAGCCTTCTGCTTTGCATTCCGATCAACATATCTGCTGACAATATCTACCACATCAACCTCAAAAATTGGAATGACTGTTGGATTGGCATTAAAGAATTCTGTCTCCTCTTCATCTTCCACCTCTGATGCCAAATTGAGAGTCTGAACCAACATTGGTCTTATGGAGTTTGGAACTGTCACTTTAGAAATCATTGGCACTTTTGCCACTTTTCCTCCCTTCTTGATCACAATCTCATTCTTCTCCCAATCTTGTTTCAGCCTAGCTGTCTTGAACCAAGGTCTGCCTAATAGCATGACATAAGAACTGTCTTCTTCCTTCATTCTGATGACAACAAAATTTACTTGAAAACTCAAGTCTTGCACTCTAATTACTTGCTTCCTCAACATTCCGATTGGCTGCACACGTCTCTGATCTGCCATCCTAACCTGAAACGGTGCTGGTTCCAACTTAACATGTTTCATTTTGAGGAATTCTGACTCTGCCAATATATTGACTCCTGAACCGCCATCAAGCAGTACATCCTGATATACCTGTTCATTCCAATGAACTTTGACAGTCGGAATTGTGAAGTCAACATCTTCCGGATCCACTTGATATGCATCCACACTATCCTCCAATGTCTTTATGCCTGGCTTGCTTGACAAACCCTTTGTTGCTGAGTAAAATTTGTCTCTGAAAATCGGAACCAAAGAAAGTAGCTGATCCAGTGTGAAATGCATTGGTGTCATCATAAGACGCTCAAACAAATCCTCTGACTTGCCATTCTCAAGAACTTTATCAGAGTCTTCCTCTTCTGCTTCCTTATGGGTAAGCTTCTTCTGCTCTTTCAAAACTGCTTTGCTTACTTCATTCCGCACATCCTTCTGCTCTTCCCAATCTATGGGAGCTTTCAATCGTGCTTTTGATCTGGTGACAGCCATTGCATCTACCTTTAATTTGTTGCAATCCGAACAATCACATTCCGGCATGCATTCCAGTACTTCCACTCCTTTTAATGTTTCTTCAGCCATCACAATGTTCACTACATTTGTTGTTGGCACATTCTCAGTGCTGGGCTGAGTTGTCACTGGTGCTGTCAACTGAGGTAACTGTTGTGCTGCATTTTGCTGCATCCACGGTGGTGAATTCCAACTCTGCTGATTCCAGCTTTGTGTAGGTTGCTGCCAATTCGGCTGTTGTTGCTGCCAGCCCTGTTGATTATTTTGCCAACCTTGTTGCCAATTTGGTTGTGACTGTGTCTGCTGCCAATTTGGTCCCCAAGGTGGTCTACCATCCTGCCATCGAGGACGAAAATTTGGATTAAACCGAGGGCGAAACTGCCTTCCCTGAGGTCGCCAATTATTCATGGGATTCGACCAACCTACATTTTGCTGAGGACTTTGCTGCTCAGGAACAACTCCACTAGCTTCTGCCATGACTTGTTGGACTCTTGGTGGAACCGGTCCCCTGTAATTCGGGTTATACCAGCAATCCTTTGTCTTGTGGAATTTCTCACAAATTTCACACTGATCTTTCTTCTTGTTGACTTCCTTTGTGACTCCTAATTCCTTCAATTTCTTAGCCAACAACTTCTCCATTTTGGTTTCAGCCTCCTTTTCATCCGATTTGGATTTCTTTTCTTCCTCCTTCCGCTTCTTCTTGCGGTACTTTTTCTTTGACTCACTGTCTGATTCTTGATCACTGTCACTTTCAGAGTTTTCCTCATCCTCAGATTCATCTGTTTTTGACTCCTCTGAATCATCACCAGAGTCATCATCACTGTCATCACTTTTTGACCTCTTGCTTCTCCTAGACTTCTTCTTTGTATCTCTCCTAGAAGACTTTCTCAAAGAAGCCACTCCAAACCTTTTCTCAGCCCTTGTAGCTGTTTCAATTAAGTCATCCATTCCTCCTGCAATATCTACTCCTGCAACTGCATGTCGCAATTCTTTCCTCAATCCATTCATGAAATATCCAGCCAGCATTTCATCTGTCGGTCTTTCTTGAGCAGTTAACCGATTCAGATACCTGTTGAATTTTTGGGCATAATCCTCGACAAACATCTTCTTTTGCTGAATTTCTTTCAGCTTTGTGAGTACCTCAAAAGGAGTCTTCTCCTTCCGGAATCTATTCAGAAATGCCACTTTCAATGCATTGTAGTCAGCAAAATGTGCTACTCCATAATTATTCAACCACTGCATAGCCTTGCCTTCCAAGGTGGCTTCAAATTGCATTCTCTTGGTCTGGGCATCGTACACTCCGTCAAATTGACTGGCCTGCCATTTCCTCTCAAATTGAGCTATATGGCAATCAGGGTCTTCTTTAGACTTTCCTGAAAAGGTCTTGAATCTGACTCGGAGGTCTTGCCTTGCCTGAGCTGCCGCCATTCTCGGAGACGCTGGACTTGCTGGTGTTGAAACTGAAGATGACGAATTTGATGACACTTGTGGTGTCACCGAAGATGGTGTTGAGAATGCCAATGGAATGCGCACCCGCAACTGTCTTGGTGCTCCTAAAGGATCAAATTGCAGTCTTCTTCTTGACCGCAAAGCTCCATGGATAAATGCTCCTCCAATAAACTGCCTAATTCGACGATCTTCTCTGTCTGAACCATCATATTCTTCCACATCTTCCAAGTCTTCTACATATGCATTCTGGTCTGCCCCTTCTGTGTCATCACTTGCTGCACCTTGAGCCCAAACATTCCAATATTCCTCTCCATATCTTGATGAATTTGACCTCAAATTGTAAATGCGAGTGGGTTGCTGTGACCTCTCCAGGTCTGACTATCTGATTTCACGCTGAATTCTGTTGGAGATACGAAACGTCACCCATGCACAGAAGATGATGAATTCGACCATGGTATCACACCACTATCACCGTGATCGCCAGTGTTTACTCGCGTGCCAAAGAGAAGAGAATCATCACTAACATTCTTCATGAACAAAGACAATGAATGTGACAAAACATGAATTGCAAAGACACCGAAAATTCCGCTTCTTCATCAATCCAAAACAAGGCTACATCATCATGAAGGAAAAACAAAACAGAAACTGAAACTTCATCTACTGCAAACTGCCAAAACACATGACAAAATACTGCATCTTGCGCTTCCTACAGAACACGCTGCATGATAACTAATCCGCCAAATACATAGATCGCCAAAAGGCTAAAAGGCCACAACTCTTCGGATCTCAATCCGGCTTTCACACTTGTCGTCCATTGTGCCTTCCAAAATGCCTTCACACTTGTCGTCCATTGTGCCTTCCAAAATGCCTTCTTTGCCTTGCCCCTAACACTCTTGGGTGGTCACAAAGTGTTGCACAACATCCCAATGATATTTGTGAATTTGTGCATAAGTCCATACATCATGGCAAACCTAAATCTTACTTTTGCATCTACAATCTTTTGACTTTGAACATTGCCACCATAATGTTTTATACTCCTTATGTCTTTGAAAGCATATTGTCCTTTGTCTTAACTAGAGGCCTTTGATAGGCGTTTCCACCCCTTGAAGATGAAAAGTCTTCGGCTGGCCTTACTTGAGAGAAGCCTCGTCCTAGTATATATACCATCCATGTTTAAAGAAGGTTGCTTAATATAAACATTGCTTCTTGCTTGCATAGCATCATAATCCTCATCAATTGAGTCTGTAAGATCACTCTCAAGGGTGTTGAGTTAAGATTCAACTCCACTTGCTTGGCTCCAATCACCATTGCTATGAGTGACCTTGTCTCTTTAACATGCTTCAAAGGATGGATTGAGTTCCCATGATGTGGGGAAGGTTTGAATTTCTACAATTGGAGAGTAAGATTGCAAGAATTGAGAGAAATCCTTGTACTTCTGCTTGATGAAATTAGGCAGTTCCATCCATCTATCATGTGCATCTCGTTGCCTCTCTACAAAGGCCACATGATCCCAATCTTGTGTGTCATGTATGACCTTTTCTTCATCCCAATACATCTCCTCTTCTGCCATTTTCTTTTTGTTGGGTAAACACCCTCTTGGCATAAGATGTATCCACAGGTTTGAATGATACTTGTGGTGCTTTCCCATTCAATTGAGACGAACTAGCATGGAATGAAGATAGTCCTTTATCCTTCAAGAGCAGTCTTCTAGCATCCATCATAAGTTCGATTGAGGGAGCCTTAATGTTAAAATCACAGATAGCCTTCAAGGAAGTCTCTTTCCTAGATTTCTTTGCTTCCCTATGGCTTTCAACATAGGTTTCTTGGAAGGTTTGCTTGCCAATGCCAACTTGATGCCCACCATTCCTTCGTTCATCAT
The DNA here is from genome assembly GCF_041138505.1 of Cibotium barometz. Lineage (NCBI taxonomy): Eukaryota > Viridiplantae > Streptophyta > Polypodiopsida > Cyatheales > Cibotiaceae > Cibotium > Cibotium barometz. Next base: position 4,003,762 of record NC_141091.1, on the reverse strand, counting down.
TGACTTGAGGTTGACCCATGGGTTGGATCAACCTTTCCTCCATAACTCCCATCTTTGTGACCATGGTGTTAAACTTGTAGTTCAAAGTGTAGTTGACAGAATCCTACTTCTCCATGAAAGGTTTGAAGTCAGGTCAATCCACTAGTAGTTGAAGGAGGGCGTCATTTGATGTGGGTTGTGAGGCTTGAGGGTTTAGCTTCTGGAGCAATCCCATGGGCTGAATCAACCTTTCCTCCATAACTCCCATCTTTATGACCATGGTGTCAAACTTGGAGTTCAAAGTGTAGTTGATAGAATCCTACATCTCCATGAAAAGGTTTGAAGTCAAGTCGATCCACCAGTTTGAAGGAGGGAATGTGGGTTGCGAGGCTTGAGGGTTCGGCTTATAAGCACTCCCCACATTCAACTCCTCTTTAACTCCCTTGAGTCTTGAGGGTTCGGCTTATAAGCACTCCCCACATTCAACTCCTCTTTAACCTCCCTTAAGGCTTGACCCATAGTGTCCTCCATATTGTCCATAGTGTCATGATCATTCATATCCCCACCGTCCATTTCCTCAATGGCCAATGACAACTTCCTCGGTCTCCCTTTTAGCTTGTCGGCCATGAAAATATAGTTTTTCTAAAAGTTGATAAAGTAGAGTAGAGATGTCAGAATGAGGTGATCTAAGGCTTGTTAGAAATCTCTTAAGATGCCCTATCCATCTATGGAAAAATAGTGGAAATTGGATGTGTCCTAGAATTCTTTGTTTTAGGGTTAATAGAGATATAGCCAAAAATGAAGATTTGCTCCTAAAATCCTTAAAACTTATTGAAATTGAAAGTTTCTTGGCTCTTGAGAATGATCTAGGAGTGTACTAAACAATGGTATAAGGGTTTTGACCTTGGTCAATGTGCAACCGTTCTTTGTTTTGACTTTTAGGTCAAAGTCAATCCTAGAGTTTTGACAATCTAAATGACATCGGAATTGGATGCACTTTGGCTTGTTGGAGAGTCTTAAGGTTATATAATCATCCTATGATGTCAAATGCCTTAAACAACTTGCTATTTTTTTTGGGCCAAAGTTTGTCTTCCAATAAAGTTTGGTAATTTGGAAAGTTAAATGGTGCCCGAATTGATTGGTTAATGGCTTGATAGGAAGATCTAAGGGAGTAGTATCTAAATTTCCAAACTTTTAGGGTTTTCAATTTTTGTAAAAATTATCAAAGTGACTCCAAGTAGATTCTAATTGTCTTCTGATTACATTAGGTCATCCTCCCTTGCATTATAAGCATAATGAACACTCCAAAACACATCATAATCACCATATTTGCCTTCAATCTCTTATGGGCATAGAATTTTGGAAAAAAATTAACATGGTCTCCTTTACAATTGGAGCCAAATCTCAATTTTCCTATTGCATCCAATCAATCACTTGCACTTGACCACATTGCATGCATCATTTGGCATCACTTAATGAAAACTCTTTGACCAATTCATGTGTCAATAGGCCCCATTTCCCGCATGCAAGTATCATTTGAAGTCTTCAATTGTCAATAGGCCCCATTGCCCTCATGCAAGTACCTTTTAAAGTCTTCAAATGTCAAAGAAGCGCGTTGATGCTTGCCGATCTCCTAGCCAAGCATGTCCCACCCTCTTACCAAGTTTATGTCCAAGGTAAGTGTTAGATATCCGTAACGCCGCTACCGGTGTTACCACAAGAGGGGACGGGGCCTCTGGCTCATCACCCAGCCATAGAGGAAGAATGAGGATTGCCCCTCATCCCCCAGGCTATATAGTGTGTGGCCTGCCGTCCACACTAGCCTGGCCGCCCATGACTCCGCATGGACGTCCTCTCCCACTGAACCTTGGACATGGCCATCCGGTCTGCCGCCGTCGGTCCACAGGCGTTACAGCCTACGTGACATTACCCCCCCCTTAAGAAGAGTTTTCGTCCTCGAAAACAAACTGGGGAAACCTTTTGGAAATTGCACTACGGCGTTCCCAAGTAGCTACCTCCTCATCCCTATCTGTCCATTTAACAAGTACCTCCTGGTACATTTATGTCGGGTTTGTTTATCACGATACTATAGAATCTTTTCAGGTCCATGTGTTATCTTTGGTGGCTCTATCAAGTCCACCAAAATCTCTGGAGAAACTATACTATAGAATCTTTTCAGGTTCATGTGTTATCTTTGGTGGCTCTATCAAGTCCACCAAAATCTCTGGAGAAACTGCGTTCTCTAACTCGTGAACTGATTTCTTCAGTTTACTGACATGGAAGACAGGATGGACTTGAGAACTCTCCGGTAACTCAAGTTTATATGCTACGTCCCCAATCTTCTTAAGGATTTTAAAAGGACCACAATATCTCAGAGAAAGTTTATCACACTTTCCCGTTTTCATGGTTTCTGACTGCGCAGGAACCTTGAGGAATACAAAGTCACCTTCTGCAAAGGTCACCTTTCTAAGTCCTTTATGCGCGATCCTGAGCGCTACGAATGCTCTCACGTGCGGCTCTGAGCATATCATTCATATCTTCAAGGAAATCCTTGACAGATTGAATCTTCTCCTTTTCTAGGCCTACAGCCATCGGAGATCTCGGCTGGAATCCATACATTAACATGAATGGTGTAAATCTAGTCGCTGAGTGTTTGGAGCTGTTATAGGCAAACTCCAATAAGGGCAAGTACTCTTCCCAATTAGATTGCTTCTTACTAACATAAGAACGCAACATATCCTCTAGAATTTGGTTAACTCTTTCAGTTTGACCATCAGACTCCGGATGATCTGCCGTACTCATACTCAGAGTAGTATCCAACTTTTTGAAGACTTCCCTCCAAAAATGACTGTTGAACTTTCTATCTCTATCCGACACTATATCTGCGGGCAGGCCGTATAGCTTGTAGAGATGTTCAATAAAGAGTTTTGCCAACTCTGGCGTTTTAACAGTTTTCTTCGTGGTAATAAACTTTGCCATTTTAGTTAACCTGTCCACTACCACCCACACCGAGTCATTCCCTCGACTCGTCTTGGGTAAACCGGTAATGAAATCCATGGAAATGCTTTCCCATTTCCCTTGAGGAATCTCCAGTGGATGGAGTAGTCCTCTAACCTTAAGACGTTCATGTTTATTGACCTGGCACTTACTGCATTTCAGCACATAAGTCTGGACGTCCTTAAACAAACTAGGCCAATAAAACTGTCTTTTTACTATTGCATAGGTCTTCTTATTCCCAGGATGACTCGCACTTGGACTATCATGACTTTCTTAAAGAATTTGGGCCCGAAAGTCACCAATAGTTGGTACACATACTCTACCCTTGTAGAGTAAGGACCCGTGGTCAATGGAGTAATTAGCGTATTTCTCCCCCCGACGAAGTTTATCACTCCCCTTTGAAGCCGTGGCAGTCAAAGGTGATGAAGGGCCTACGTCAGAGCTCTCCGGCCCCAAACTATACCCAGAAGACACGGCTAGTCTCTCCGGACTAACTCTCGCTTCCCTTCCCGTTGCACCTTCGGCCAGTCTCTCCAGACTAGCAATATGTGCCAATGAGGGAGGTGGTCGCGTCTGTGAAGAAGTGCGTACGCGTACAGCGCGCCAAACCTCTGTAAAATATGGATCGTGCTCACATAAACCCATGTAGTGACTCCAAGAAATCATTCTTGAAGACTGTGAAACTAAGTTCATTAATCTGTGGCATGCGACTAAGTGCATCTGCCACCACGTTATACTTACCTTTCTGGTAACGTATTTGAAGGTCAAACTCCTGTAGAATCTCCGCCCATCAAGCTTTTCTACCCTTCAATTCATTTTGACTTGAAAGCCATTTCAGACTTTCATGGTCCGTCTGGACCTCAAAAGTAGCACAATATAAATAGTGTCTCCACTTTTTCAGTGCATGAACTATCGCTAGTAACTCTCGCTCATAAGTCGAGTAGTTACGCTGTGCACGATCTAACTTTTTACTCTCAAATGCAATTGGGCATCCCCTTTGCATAAGTACGGCCCCAATGGCCTCATTACTAGCGTCTGTTTCCACCCAAAACAAACGGCTCATTTGGATCGAACAATAGTCAAAATAGGTGCAGCTGCTCTACGGTCACCTTGAGCTTATCAAAGCTTTTCTGTTGGGCGTCCCCCCAACTAATGTTTTTTGTGTTTGACCGTAACTGGTCAGTCATCAACAGGACTGCGATCTTCGCGTAGTCCTTCACATATTGTCGGTAGAACCCCGACATGCCAAGAAAAATCTGCAGTTCCTCGAGATTCTTCGGCGCGGGCCATTTAAGAATAGCCTCTACTTTTTCTGGCTCCATCCGCGTACCATCGACGGATATAATATGGCCAAGGTAGTGAATTTCTGTTTCAAAAAATTCACATTTGCTCTTCTTTGCAAATAGTTTGTGCTCTCGCAACAATAACTCGAACACTAGACGCAAATGCTCTATGTGTTCTTTCTGTGTCTTACTGTACACAAGAATATCATCTAGGAAAACTACTACGAATTTTCCCAGATATGGACGTAAAATACTGTCCATCAACGTCATAAACGTCGCTGGAGCATTGGTTAGCCCAAATGGCATAACCAAAAACTCAAAATGCCCAAAACGGGTCCTAAATGCTGTCTTCGCAACATCTTCTGCTTTTATTCTAACCTGATGATACCCAGATCTCAGGTCTATTTTTGTAAAGTATCTCGATCCATAGAGTTGATCAAACAACTTATCCATGCGTGGCATTGGATACTTGTTCTTAATCATTATCTGATTAAGAGCCCTATAGTCTATGCACATCCGCATAGATCCGTCTTTCTTCTTTACCAGAAGAATAGGCGATGCCCACGGACTTGAACTAGGCCGAATGAAGCCTTTGTTCAAATATTCCGTCAATTTTTTTTCCACCTCCTGTGCCTCGGAGTGGCTTAATCTATAAGCAGGTTTGCTTATAGGTTTTGATCCTGGCATAACTTCGATGCCATGGTCTACTTCTCTAGATGGTGGTAAACCATCTGGTAAATCATCAGGAAAAACATCCTGAAATTCCTCTAATAAATTCATTAAAGTATCTACGTACTTTTTCTTTAATGTCTCATTCACCTTGGATTTTTTCTTGTTTGAATCACATGCATGCCAAATAGGGTTTTCAAACAGTGGGTCTCGTCCAAGGTTGTTTTGTTTTCCTTGTTTGTCTATGCAAACATTTATTGTTTCATCTACGGAAATAGAATTCAAAAGAGGGTAACAAGCATATACCTCTACTATATCTGGTCTCTGCGGACCGCTGTACACAGCTCCATGGAGGAAATAAGTGGTGTGGCAGGGACAGTACGGTCGCCCTGCAGGGTAATGACTCTTCCTCCGTGCTCAAACATAGCGTATTATGTAAGTAATTCCGAGCTAGACTAGGGCCCAAGCTATACAGCCACTCCTTGCCTAGATATACGTCTGCTCTGGCTAAGTGCATGACCTGAAAGTCAAGCGGAGCCTCGTAGTCCTGCATAGATAATGGGACCCCCAATACTACAGTATTCCATACCGTTTTGTCATATCCGTTGGCTAGGCCAACAGTATACTCATGATCACTCCGGGTCTCAGTCAACCCCAACTTCTTGACTAATGAGTAGTTCAAGAAGTTGTGGCTAGCTCCATCATCAATAAAAACTGTGACTCTACGGCCACCTATGGTGCCATACATGCGCACCATGTCATACGGACCTACAGTAGGCTGCTACATCGCTGGTGTCATTGAACAAGCATGATGCTCATCACAATGACACACTATCATCTCTCTGAACTCTGCGGAACTGAGAGGGAGTCTCTGCACTGTATGCAACTGCCTAGAAGATTTACCATCTTTTTTGGGCTCGTTGCCACTCGTGGTGGCTTTAGGCTTTGGACACTCAGCCTTCGTGTGCCCTACTTCATTGCAATTAAAGCAGCGATTTTCCTTTCGTGCTTTAATATACTACTTTTTCTTTTGGATTTCGGTGTCTCTTTTCTTCCTGGATGGTCGCGGTTTTTTAGACCAATGACCACCCTGTCCTTCCTAGTCCGTTCTATCCCCTTGTTTCTTACTGCGGAACCCTTTTCTTTTAAGGCCTGACCTCCTCTTTTCACTACCCTCGGCCCTGCTAGAACCACCACGCGCACTACGGCGCTTGATGTCATCAAATATCTGTGCATATTTAATTGCCTCTGCTAAGTCTTTAGGTTGTAAGGGCTCTACGTACTCAAGGTAATCATCTTTGAGGCCTCTCTTAAAGCCTCGCAATGTCTGGAATGCATCGATTCCCTTTACTTGAGTACTATCTCCCTGTAGTCTGAGATGTACTGAGTTAGGGATTTGTTCTCCATCGAGCACTTGTCCCATAACTCCCAGCTTCTCTCTGCCTCATTAACAGGCAAAAATTCTTTTCGAAACATCGTTTCAAATTTTGTCCAAGTGGCAGGGCGAGTTGTCAAACTCATCCACCACTTGTACGCTTTGCCGGTTAATGAGAGGCTAGCCTCTACGGGCTGTATCCGGCTAGCCTCTACGGGCTGTATCCGGCTAGGCTGCTATCGCAGCGCGTGCAAATCTGACCACTTCACTAGAAACATATTGACCGAGTCCTTGTTTCTCTCCTTCTCCTCGCTCGCCACCAAAACTAGGCGGCTTTAAGTCTTTTAATAACGACGAAGCTGTCGCTCTATGGACGGCCCCGCAGACGCATCGGCCTGTACTCCTACAACCACTGGTGAGGCTACGCTCACTCGTGCTGCAGGAGCTCGGCTACCACGAGGAGTCGGAGTACTAGCCGAGGCGGCTGTCATTGCATCTAACCGTGTGGAGATACTCTGTATCATCGTGTGACTAAATCAGCCTGGACTTTATCCATATTGTTTAGTTTGGCATTAAGATATTTAAACAGTCCACTAGAGAGCTCCGTCGTCTCTGTCAAGACATCAGCAGGGTCCAATAGGTCATAGTCGTCGTCGTCATAATCCAAGAGGTCCTCCTCGGTCCCCTCGGCGACGTCGATGTTCATGTCCTCTGGCTCGTCGGCCAGAAAGGGGTCATCTGCCAATGCGGCCACTGCAGGCTCGTTGGGTCCTAAGGCGGGGTCAATAGACAAGGAGGGCACTGGTGGATCACGCGTGATCGACGAGCGCACTCCGGACCGGATAACGGCTGGGCGTGTACGGCCGGACAATTCGGTCGGGGTCAAACCCGTGACCAAGGACAAGAGACCTGAAAAACCTAGAGAAGTAGAAGGCGGTGGGGACACACTACGCCTAGCAGACATCTTTAATTCTTACAAAAAACAATGTGAGAACTCGGAAATTACAAAAAAGAACGCTAAGTAAATGAGCAGTGGTGGAGAGAGAATAGTCACTCCCCTTTACGGTCGCTTGTCGATTTGTGTTGCGCTGCAAGCCTCTAGACAGCGCCGCTTCTCCGGGATGCTCCGATCCGAGAGAAAAAAAATGCCTACAACTCATAACAAAAATAAATTTTGTTCGGGAAGTTGTGCCTGGAACACTCGGATTATCCCTTGCCGGGATTATCCCTCCTCCCCAGCCGCCGCCGAGAGAGAGGATTTGTTTGAATTTATTTTATTTTTAATAAATTAAAAATAAACAATTAAAATACATAAAAAAATAAATGTTTTTTTTTCTTTTTTCCTCTCGTGGCTGTTTACTGCGCTGGTTCGGCCGGTTGCTCTGGTGGCCGCCGCTTGGCTGGCCACGCAGGTCTCGGGTATGGCCTAGCTGCCACGCAAGCCGGGTCTCTGGCCTGGCCGCCGCCGCCGCCGTAGCCATGTCTCACAGGCAAAGGAAGAGTTGGGCAAAATCTTACACTGGGTATCTAATCCCCTCTCGTACCACTTTACCAAAGCACTCACGGCAGGATCGGTTCAAGATATGATCCCCTTAGCCTCTCCATTGTATGCCAAGGTACCCTCACACATCACTAGTATGCTAGCAAGAGTAATGTGTGCGTACAATGTGTAGTGTTGGTGTAGATGAATGACACTTATAGGGTAGAGATGCTTACAATGAGTTTAGCATGAACTCATGCCACAATTTCATATCATTAACCCACTTAGCATGGACTCGTGCTTCCTTCCATTGTCCAAAGTAGCTCCCAAACAGCAGAACTACAACTCATGCAAAATATGAGCATATTACCATCAATTCTTCATGCATATAAGCCTAATAGCATTCCAAGGCATCAAATGAGTGTAGAAGCTTTGATGAATGCCCTCTCAACTCAATGAAACCACAATGGCATGTAGATGGCCATGAATGATCTCATAAGCATGTAAATGTTTTCAATATGTAATCCAAAGCATCTATGGTGCATCCATAATATGTATTGTCATTCAACACATCATCACTTATGCAATTGGAAACCCATAAGCTTGAAATTACATCCAATGATGCCACAAGAAGCCAAATCTTGTCCAAATTTCCAAAATGAAAGCCTATGTAAGCATGATGGCATCAACAATGCTTCCAATAGCCTCAATGAGTTTCCAATGACAAGAGGGAATGGCAATTTATGAGAAATTAGGGTTTCTTGAAGAAATCCCTAAATGCCATGGAAACTTACAAAAAAACAACCATGGAATCAAAGTCTGGCAATAGCTACTCACCAATGGCCCTTAAGTATCACCAATGCTCCTCTCTTTGTGTTGATTTGTGAAGCACTATTCTCTTGTTTTGTCCACTTCAAGAGAGCTCCATAACCACTAAGATCTGCAAGAAATACTTCAAATATGCTCCTTAAAGCTTGTACCATGGCAAGTGGTCGAGGAAAAAAACCCCCTACAGGGTTGGAAATCGCTGCCAGCTTCCTAGCAGGTTTGGAAGACATTCATACACACATAATGCTCCCAAATGTGCCTTGTAGCTTGTAGATTATGTGCATGATGATTATTGGACACTTTAGAAGCTTCAGATCACCATTTTTTGGGTTAAAAGAGGAAGATTTTTTTTAAAAAAAAAAATCCATAGCTCAAAACTACCTCAAAATGGTACTCTATGTGTTGCTAAGAATGTCGCCAACCAAATCCCCAAGGTTGTGTTTGCAAATGGCTACTGTGTGATGAACCCTAGCCATGGAAAACTTGAGGAAAAGTGGAAGGGAAGGTAAAAATGAGATTATAAATAAAACAACAATTAATCACTCCCACTTAGTTCAAATTTGGTCCACAACCTTTTAAAAATTTGGTATTGTGCTTAGATTTAATCAAATAACCATAGTCTGACAAAAAATGTGCAGAAAATAAATGGAACCATGGATCAAAACACAAGAGTTCTGATACCAATTGAAATGGAGTTCTGATCACTCCAATTGAAATGGAGTGATCATAAAGCTAAGATTTAAGATAATCACCATGGATTAATACAAGATTAAGGAAGTGATTTAGCCTTTCACCAAAGGATGGAAACAACCTTGCACAAGCCAAGGTATGAAAGCCACAAGGCTCTAAGAGTCGAGATGACCAAATATCATAATATGTCTAAAAGATACTATAGTGGTCCATGTGAGCCCCCTTTTATACTTAAGCCCATGACCATGGTCCTAGATCTAATCTTAAGTTGTTACTTCATTTTACAGCGTGTGTGCGCACACATGCTCACACACACATGCACACATGCATGCACGTACACATGCGCACATACACATGTACACACAAATATACATGCACATGCACACCCAAGCACACATGCACGCTTGTGTGTCTGTTATTGTAGACATGTATAAAGAAAGATACATATATGTATTATATGTGTAAACATAGGTTCTCATACCTAATTTTTACCAAAAAGGGAATTTAAGCATCATTGCATAAATACGATAATTTTTCTCAAAAGTAACCAAGCCACAAAAAGGTACATTGAGTCCCAAATGGGTATTTACAAAAAGTATCCCTTTTTTACTATTTCATCATATTATTATTCATGTGAGCACATGAGATCACAACCTATATACAAAGTGATTATATGCAATGATGTGGAGTTTATGGATGCACTTATAGTGGTGGTTATTTATCTTAAGCTATGACCTTGGACACAATTTGTGGTTCGAGTCAAGGCAAGGAAGCAAGGAAGATTATGCTATCAAGTTGGCTGAAGGTCACATGGTAGAGAAAAGAGGTCCAAAAGTAAATGTTTACTTCCACATTCATGGATATGGATATGCTTGGTTTGGTATTCATTGTAAATCAACATTCATAATTCATCATATGTGTTACTTGTAAGGGTTTAGAGAAGCTTGGATAAAGAGGAAAAAATTGGACAAAGTTTTATGTGAAGTAAAAAATTCAACATATTTCTAATTCATAATACCTTTTATTGGCAGGTGATATTTCACTAGAATGTGCCTAGTGTTGCTAGTACAACCTTTCACTTTTTTCTTTATCATGTGATATTAATAAGAGGTTACCAAGAGGGTGGAATCATATGCCATGATTGTTATTAACTTTTCAAATGCCAATATCCAATTTATTGATAGGCTTGAGAAAGAAGAGACTAAGCTCTTACTTGTGATTTGTTATCTTTATAGGCATGAAGGTGGACAATGAAAATGACTCATCCATAATACTTACAATGAAGCATTTTGAGCAAGTTAGTGGAGCAATGTATTATCCACAAATTGATGGGAAAGTTGAAGTAAAAAATCATTTGGAAACATGAAAAGTTGTGTATTGAAAGGCATGACATAGTGATAGACACATCCTTAACTCAAGCTATTTTCAAGGTAAATTTAAATTTTTGAACACTATAAAACAATGAGTTGTTTGATTCTAACACTTATGAGTTAAAGATTGATTTTAATTTTGGTCTCTCTAGAATTAATAAAAGCATTCCCATCCAAAAAATATTTTTGCTATTTTTGTTGGAATTTAGTAGTGAGGTGATAAAGTCCATGCCATTTCTAATAATGGACAAAGTAACTCAAGTAAATTCTTTGGAGGACCTTCAAAATTTACAAGTAGGTAATAGCTAAGGAAATACGTGAGAAAGGGAGACAAAATACGTGTGTAGAGGGTGATTGCAATGATCCATCTTAGGAAGCCAAAGACTTAACATTGTGCCTTGCTGAACTTTGGGGGAAAGGTTATCCATGTGTGTGTATATGGTGTTCAGGGTAGAGAACACTTGAGCCTTGCAAGATAAGGAGAAGGAGGGAAGAATGCAAGGGTCTTACCAATTTGCACCTCAAGACACTCTTGGTAAAGTAACTCTCTCTTGTGGAGAGCTAGGGTCCTCATCCGTGCCTCGTTTGTTGTCACCACAAAGGAGCTTTGCAAGTGGGTAGAGAGAGAGAGAGAGAGAGATATATGAAAGCTCAACCGATGCCATGGTGAGTGAAATCATGAGAGAGAAGACAAGAGAAGGAGAAAGGGAGAAGAGAGCATATATCAACACCATCACTCACCCACGCAATCCCTAAGAATGCATGCAACAAGGAAGAAGAGAAGAGCATATCAACAATTTTGATCACAAGTGTAAGAAGACTCAAACTCTATTGTGAAAATGGGATTATGTCTTTCCTCACTAGTCAAAATGTATTATATACAATACTTGTTTGTGTAATGCCCAGTTGGCCAAGTAATGTCCGAGCCCCAATGAGCTAGTCTAGGTAAATTTCCTAGTCTAAATGTACATCACCGACATTACACAAGTCGTAAGCTTGATGTTTGACTAGCTTTAGGCATTACACAAGTTTTAAGCTTGGAGATTTCCCATAATTGTTTTACATAAAGTGCATCGTGCGATGCAAAATATAGCTTAAAGAAGTTGTCGCATGTTTTGAAGTAATGTGAACTAATGTGGGTAACATATGCCCACATGCACATATGGAGATGCACGTACGCATGCATGCGCCCACACATGCACATGTGCATATATACACACATATGCATGCATACACATGTATACACATATACACACATATGCATACATGTACATGCACATATGTATACATGCAAGAATATAAATGCACACACAAAAATGTACATGTGTTACATGGACACGTATATGTGCACATGTGCATGCATGCAGACACATGCACATATACACACGCACGTGTTACATGGACACGTATATGTGCACATGTGCATGCATGCAGACACATGCACATATACACACGCACGTGCACACATGCACACATTCGTGTTTGCACGTCCCCTATCCATTGGGACCTAGAAATGTTTTTGGAGTTTTAACATGAAATTTTAACATGAAATAGAGAGTAGAGTGGTTAATTTGTGAGACCATATATGCAACATTCATGTTTAACACATCTCTTATCCATTTGGGCCATGTTTTTGGACTTTTTAACATGATGTAGAATAGAGAGGCTAATTTGTGAGATCATATACGCAACATTCACCCCCTAGCTTTATTTAAAGAAGAAATATAGTCCTCTTTTCTACTCAACATAGGATTCCCATTGGCAATATCTATGGAAATCTCATAAGTAGAGCATAGGGGCATAGTATGCAAGACATTGACCACTTACTTCATTTACAAAACATATATATGCTTCTCCTCACTAATGGGATCTGTAGTTGTGTTGAAAAGTGATCTTAAGTTGGGGCCATTTCACATGCTCCTTTGCCATTACATGTTGGGCATGAATTGGGTCACTTTGTTAACCTTTTTGCAAGATTAAAAATTTAAGTAGTCTAAATCAATACAAAGAGGGTCTTACAAATGTGGAGATATAATATTCAATTGGATATTTTATGTTTTAGAAGGTTATTGATGCTTTACCATAAAAAATGGTAGCGATCATATGTCATGTCTATGCTATCAAAGGTAGCCACAAGTTGCCATCAAAAGTATGACAAATGTTGATGATATATCATGTCTATAATATCAAAGATGCCACTTTAACCACAAGAGCCACATGGTATGTGAAGTTAGCACATGAAGCTTAAGTATGTGGGAGTAAACAAACAACAAGATGCACTTTGGGAAAAGGGACTACTCTTAAGTAATTTTTATGGCAACCTTTTTGTGATGAATGTGCTTAGATAAGAACCAATTAACATGGTTCCTCTATAAGTCAGCATGAATCATCTATAATAATGAGTTAATATGTATCCTCTATAAGTTAACATGGATCCTCTATAATAATGAGTTAACATGGATCGATCCTCTATAATTAAAATGGTTTAATAACATAAGAAGCTATTTTTATGACACCCTAAAAAAAAAACAAATGTGCTCAGGTAATAATGAGTTAACATGGATCCTTTATAATTTGATAAGTTTATTGATAAATTCAACTCATAATTAGTTAAACGAGGAAAATAAATAAATTTATACACTTTATTTTGGTGGGTGGGGATTTTGATGTGGAGAGGGAGGCATGATGATTATGGACTTCTCCCAATGTTTTGAATGGCATTGTGAAAATATGGCCAACATTCAAGAGAGAACAAGCAAATGTTTTGCTCCAAACCATTCCAAAGTTGCTAAAAAAGTGGGGGCTACATGTATAAAAAAATCATGAAATATTGAAGGGTGAAGAAAACAAAGAAAGAGGGAAAGAGATCTGGTGGGGAGCCTTCAAAAAGTGAACACAATAATAATTACTACACCTAGATTTAATAAGAATGAGGTTTTTATAATGGCAACATATAAAATGCTAGAATTGCTTTCAAAACATTGAAAAGATGGATTGGAACGTTTGAATGGTACCCTTGGTTTCATGTTCTTGATTTTTTATTCAAGGATTGTTATAAATTTTTGGAAAATTAGTGTTGGGAAACATATATACTACAAATACACCAAACACCATGTAGTGCAATGGATGGTACTACTCGATAATCTTGAAAACAAAATATGTGAAACATGCAATGTGTGAGGGCATCTCAATCAAAGCATCTCAACATGAAAGTTTATGAAGGTACAGGGTTAATAGTTTCAAAATTATTTCTTTGATAAAACCAGATGATATTTATAAGAGATTAATACACGATCTTTCATTATATATGAGATTATAGCCCTAAACATGTAAGGGTTATGACATTAAACTAAGAAATCAATGTCAATTGTTGAAAAATCATAAGCTTTTTTAAACTTATTCCATTGCATATCTCTTTTTAGGGACGTATGACACCACCCTGCCGGGTAGTCAAGATCAGCCTCTATAACCACCTCGTTCTCATATATTGTGTGTAAGCTCTAAATTGGGCTTGTTCATGTATGGTCGAAATCCATGAAAAATGGTGCAATTTTTAACACCAAATTGCTACCAATAGTTGGGTTCATTTTCTTGCTAGCTCTCAACCAACATCAAATGAGTATTTTCCCTAGGTTGTTTTTTGGCAGTTGGAGATACAACCCAATAAGGCACTTTAACAAAGATTTTGGAATGACCTAATTCCAGCATTTCCTAGAGCCACGATAATCACAAGACAAATAGAGGGGTTGAAGTATAGCTTAAAGCCTCTCAAGAGTGAATAGGTCCATTATTGATAAGCCCTAGAGTATACTAAAGAGCATACAACTCTTATTGTGTATGCTTGAATGTTAATAAGCATTGAAGTGTATGTGGGGGTGGGGGTTGGTGCCAATAAAGATTTATGTGGCAAGTTGTCGAATTATGTCAATGGATTCCTGAGAGTGAAGACATGCTATCATTCATGTGCTCCCCCTTTAACACATATATTGCCCAATGCCTAGTGCCATGTCACAATAAGGTTATTACAAATTGCACCAAAAGAAGGGAGGTCTTGTTAGCAAGGTTAGTCACGCCACAAATAGAATGACTAGGTAGACTGAAGGATTTCTAACAAATCGACCTTTTACATACTTGAGGGGCTTGTACAATTAACTTGCAAAGGAAGCTTCCTAACGGAGCTTCCTAAGTAAGATACGATAAGTGTCGAGGATGATTTTGCTATTTTCGTAAAAAAATAACGTAAAATGTGAAAAAATGGGCACTAAACCAAATGTGAAAAAAAAGAACAAAGGCTCGTCAAAATCATATATATTTATTTATTAGGAACTCAAAATCTAGCAGACGAGCCTTGAGGATTCATCTTCTCCTTCCCTTCGAGAAGAATTGATGTTTGTTCTTACTAGGCTGCAACTTCCCTTCCCGTAGCATAGCACAGTGCCTTGGCTTGCAAGGTCGCGTCGGTTTGATTGAAGGAGAAGGGCATACTGCACAATGTGGATGGTTGCATTTCATCTGGCGACGCGATGAGATGCGGGAAAGCGGCTGAGATTCCTTGATAGGATCTTGGAGTAGTGAGAATAGAAAGGAGAAGATATCAAAGATGAGAGGCAGCAGAAGCTTGTATCAGAGCGTGCCCCTGTCACCGCCAGAGGGTGTGCTGGAGGAGGAGGAGGAGGAGGAGGAGGAGGAGGAGCAAAAACAACAGGGGTGGGGGGAGGCCTCGAATCTGTACATGACGGTAAAGATGGTAGATCTGTACGAGTTCGTCTTGGAGGGCACGGTGGAGGACGCGCAGGCCCTCAATCAGGTAAGGGAGAGGGTGAGGGAGCAGGGGCGGGTTTGGTGGAGCCTGGAAGCCTCCAAGGGGGCTGGATGGTACCTGCAGCCGGAGATCTCCTCCCTTGCACCCTCTACCACCACCACCACCACCACCACCACCACTACCACCAACACCCACAATCACAACCACAGCAAGCTTCTCGTTCCCTCCGTCTCCGTCTCCATCGCTACTGTCACCAACACCCTGCTCCTCAAGAAGCTAATCAGAAAGGGTATCCCCCCCACCCTCCGTCCCAAAGTGTGGCTCGCTGTATCAGGGGCTGCCAAGAAGCGATCCACTGTTCCGGAGAGCTACTTCACAGATCTTTGCCTGGCTGCCCATGGCAGAACCACTGCTGCCACCAAGCAAATTGACCATGTAAGTACCTGGGCATTATGCTGCAACGTTGCTCTGGGTCCGTTTTGAATCACAACCAATTGACTCTGCTCTCATCTATCTGGTAGGATCTGGCACGAACCTTCCCATCTCACCCATGGTTAGATTCTGTAGAAGGCCAGGCAGCACTTCGCCGTGTCCTTGTTGCATATTCTTTTCGAGACTCTCATGTTGGATATTGCCAAGTAAGCATTGTCCATTCCTCTGCATTCTGATTGGTGCCCAGTTTCAAAAAGAATAGTTTCAGGTTCTTATCCATACATTTTGAAGGCTTTCCAGCAATTTTATTGCAGGGCATGAATTTCGTGGCTGGGCTTCTGCTACTTGTCATGAAGACAGAGGAAGAAGCTTTCTGGATGTTGGCTGTGCTTCTGGAGAATGTTTTGTTTCAAGACTGCTATACCAATGACCTTTCTGGGTCGCATGTAGAGCAGAGGGTTTTTAAGGACCTTCTTGATAAAAAGTGCCCAAGGTACAGGAATTTTGGCACGGCCCTTTTTTAAGATTTTTGATCTATATGCACTTATCAAAGGGGCTTGCTGTTTTTATAGGCTGGCCGCTCATCTAGAGCTGATAGGATTTGATGTTTCCCTAGTAATAACTGAGTGGTTCCTGTGCCTTTTTGCCAAGAGCTTACCTTCAGAGGTAAAAAAAGCCATACAATTTTGTCTTATCTTTCTTTCAAAACCTAGTCTCTGTGCTTGTCTAACATGTAAGATTGGATTCAAAGTTCATTGTAATATTTGGTATATACAAGGTGCCCTTTCTGCTAATGACGATCAAATACTCGGTTGCAGACAACAATGCGAGTGTGGGATGTTCTTTTCAATGAGGGTGCCAAGGTCTTGTTTAGAGTAGCCCTTGCACTTTTCAAGGTAAGACAAGTATCTGTTTACTTCATTGAAGACCTTTGGAACCCTTGTTATTACGATTTTAGCTATGTTCTTCTTCTTCTTCATTTTTCTGGTTATGGGACTGACTTTGCATGCCTTTGCACCTTTCTCAGTCTGTCCTATGATCTAATTACACTTACTCTACTTGGTTGTAGCTCTAAAGTGAGCCACCAAATGTGCCCAAAATTCATCTTTGCACGATTTCTGTATACCTGTGGTTACATACATTGTAACCTTTTTGATATACTAGGAATATATTGAAAATACAGCTCTCTCTCTCTCTCTCTCTCTCTCTCTTCTCTTCATCTCTTCTTTGCATTTTTTTTTCCGGGAAAAAGATCCTTCTATTAGTTAATTAAAAAACAGCCACAATGGGCTAGATACAACCTTGTAGGGCTAGATACAAACTCGCCTCATGTATGGGGCGGGAATCAAATGATCATAAGGGAAGAGACACTTCTCCTTTGGCTGGCCGCTTTGTGAGGAGAAGGCTATCTCATGGGGGGGGGGAGGGGGGGGAAGGATGCCAAGTGGGGTCACCACCTTGATCTGTGAGGAAAGGGCTAGGCCTCCAGAGTCTCAAGAAAGCTTCCCGCCGCTTTTGCATGCAGTCAAAACCTCCCTGTAACTTCCCCTACTGACCGTGGAGGGTATCACATCTCTCTCTCTCTCTCTCCCTCTCTCTCTCTCTCTCTCTCTCTTTCTCTCTCCCCTACACACACTCACCATGGCTATCCCCCATCCACCATAGCCCTTCAACAGACCCTAATCTTTTTGTGCACATGCTCCATTCTGGTACCATGAGTGCTAACAACTGAGGCTCACATTTTTGAGCAAGGATTGGATGATTCCGAGGACGAAATGGCGCAACACATTGAAGCAAGGTTCTTTGCTGCCTTGGAGTGTCGCTCCCGATCTGACAATCGTCATTGTGAGCTTGCACTTAGCTGATAGGAGAGATGCCACATGCATTGCTGACGGTCTCCCTCCTCCACCGAACTCTTCGGGTAGCTCTCATTCACCATCACTAGCTCAACGCTGGGTACTACCCCTCGTACTGAGTGGTTGAAGCTTTTGAAGCCTCCCAAGTTCAACGGGGGAATGACAAAAAAGTCATCACACCAACTAGATCCATGAGATGGCTACCATGCTGGTGATAAGAGGTGTTTTTAAGCTCCATTTGTTGCGTATGACGTTGATAGGTGTTGCCCTTTTGTGGTGGGAAGAGCACCTTCGGCACCACTCCGTTATTTGTTGATGCAAGGCGACTAGTCTTGAAGAGTTTGTTCTTGTAGATTGCGTGTGTGATTTTAAGAAGTAATGGGAGCACTTTTCATAGAAACATGGCAAATTGATAATGTAAGGTCTCTTCAGACCACGCCCAAGGATTATCTGGCCTAGAAATGAAACCCTAACAAGGTTTCATAGACCCGACATCGTCGTACACATCGCATGACCATGATGGATTGTGGCAAGCGACTCACCACCCAATTGTAGGTTCAGTGCGTGAAACCACCCTTGACCCTGAGGTCTAATTGCTATGTGTGCTTGGGACCAACAGTCCCAACCTAGCGTTCCATACCACTAGGTCAAACTTCCCACCTTGTAGCTCCATGGCCACGAGATCTTGCATGCTTCCTTGGTAGCCCCAGGCCATCACGTGACTACTTGACCTTTGGTGTCCAGTAAGTGATCCCAAGGTCACTTTTATAGTAATAATTGGCCCTTTCTTTAGTTATTAGCTTTCCTACTTTATTTATAAGCTTTTAGCCATTATTAGCCCTAGGCTATTAATTATAAGCTCATAGCCAATAATCTAGATCTCTTTTTGCTAGCGCCCTTAGCCTACGTGTGAACCCTCCAGGTCCCCATGCCCCAGCTAAGTCTCAATTGTAACTATTTGGCCCTCCTAGCTCTATTTCACATGATGGAACCCTTGCCCGGACACCATACAAGTAGAAGAAGGCATGGGGATAGGGACCGTAAGGTTTGCTTTTGAAAAAGCAACATTTTTTTTGTGTGTCAAAAAGCAAGAAAAAGCAAAAAGTCAAACTGGGTTGACTGCGAGCCAGGGGCACCATTGGCAAGAGGAGACTGAGCCAGATCATTGGAAAATACATAATGCCTTCCATGTCAGCTTATTGAAGCCATATATAGGACTACCCCCCCCCCCCCTAGAGGAACTTGTTTTGAAGGATCCACCAAAACTGGATCTTGCAGTCGGAATAGATTGTATTCCATTCCGTGAGAAAAAGAGGAAAGACAGTGGTCGGGAAATTCTTCTTGAAGTTTAAGAACTATTCGCCTATGGATGCGAAATGGTTTGGATGCCAGGCCTATGTGCTAGGGTTTTGAGAGTAGAATGTTAGGATTCGGAGTCTTGTATGTGCGTATCCGTCGACATATGCAGTCATTTTTTACCCTTGCAAAGAACAATGTTCTTTTAAAGATTTTGTGAAATCGTTTTGTAAATGACTGTATGTCATCAGCAGCTTTGAATGACATATGCAAAGTTTTTGGAACAGATGAAAGAAGAGGAACTGTTGGTGACTCAGCAAATATGCGAGGTTATCAGCATTTTCCAATCGGCAACACGTCATTTATTTGATCCCGATTCTCTATTAAAGGTTCAATATTCAAAGCTTCTCACTTTTTTGACTTGCATTTCTGTTGAGTTCTGTGCTGACTTTGATACTTAAGACAGGTGGCATTTGAGAAACTTGGGTCTATGACAACCCATACTATTGCCAAACACCGCTCAAGGCAACAAGTAGCTGTCATGGAAGAGCTAGAACAGAGGGTGAGAAGGTTAAACACATCATCTTCACAGGGACGGAGAGATATTCTATGAGTTGATCTTGAATTCAGTGCGCCATCTTCAAGTGCATTATCCACATAAAGAACTGTAAATAAGAAAGTGGAATTGAATGCCTGGGTTTGGTCTATAAAAACAGTGGTGAGGTGCAATCAGTTCATTTTGTTTGTATGGGTTTGGTTTTACTTGGAGGATAACCCTTGCAGATTTGATCCAAGACCATGACTCAATGTGATGTATTATTGTTAAACCTATCTTCTTCAGAGCAGAAAATTTTGCAATTCACTTTATTTTCTTGTCTCAACATGTATCTCCCTGTGATATTAGGTTAAAGCTTGTGGCAGAAAGTCCCTTCGCTTAGTTTGAGTACATCTCATGCCACTTGTGCACTTGATGTAGAAGCCTAGCATTGGTATGACTGGAATTGCCAACTTAGTAGTGAAGTAGAGGTTCTAACTTTCTTTCCTATGTTTTGGCTTCTTTTTCTTGGCGGGCTTCCCCTCTTCTTGGAACTTTTCCATGTCTTCTATGCATATCCTCTCTTGCTACTGTACCTTCATTGCAAAAGTGGATCTTTTTTGTTTCAGAAGGTAGTTTGAGGGGTTCTGGCTTGTCACTTCGAAGAGGCATCCAGTATTGAATAAAGAAACTTTGAAATTTGTCAGGCCTACGACTGTGCTGTTTGCCAAAGGGTGGCAGCTTGGCATTGCTTACAGGAGCTGTAAGATGGGATTCTTTCTATCCAAACTGGTGCCATTTGCTACTGTGCATGTACGTGCGTGTGTTAATCTTTTTACATATCTAAGAAGGTGCCATATCTTTATGGCTGAACCTGCATCTACTCTTGGGCAGTGATGACATGAGTGGGAGTGTCATAGCATGCAGACTTTGCTATGCATGATGGAGTTGAGGATTTCCCTCTAAGAATCTTGCACGTTTTCGAAGTTCTCTCTTCTTCCATCTTCTTGCGTTTTGAAGGTTATCTCTTCTTTCGTCTGCGTTTGCATCAATGGCAACCTCACGTCCTAGGCGCCCCTGTTCCTCTGTTAGAGCTATTACAGTATATAATAGCTTTGATATATGGATAATCAAAGATGGATTCCTATCACCATCTCTATTGGTAGTTGGGTTATGTTACATACAAGAAAGAGAAAAAATGCAACGAATGAATTCAGCGATACTTACAAAGGTAGAGTTAAAGATTTCAAGCTATTTGACACAGGTAGGAGAATTAAGGAAGTCCTTATACAACATGCCTATATGCACTCAAAACTACATTTGCAACGTTTGCCTAATGGCATGCCACTCCATAGACGAAACTGTAAGTGAATGTTTTTTTTGGAAGGGTTTTACATTATATGTAATGTGTTTCATTTTTTTACTTACACTTATCTTGTATTTCTCTGTACAGATATATATCTTTCAAACGTGGTAGACTGGCACCCTCTAGATAGTATCATGGGAATCTTTGATGCGTTTCATGCTTCTATTGGTGCTGAGTAGCTATACAAAGAAAGCTCAAGCAGGTCTTTGGCAAAGAGGGGAGTTTTCTTTTATGACAAATTTTACACAGCATATCATAGTGTTATAAGTTATGGATCTTTAAAAGCATTACCAATGCCTTCATTTGAAACTCCAGAATGGCCAATACCCACTACAAAAACAAGTGAGTGCTTTAGATTAAAGATATACCAAGACCTGCAAAGATGTATGAGACCAAATGTAAAAAATTGCCAAGTGAAAATCGTTATCTTTATGCCATTGCATGTTTTTGTTGACTTCTTTTATGACAAGGAGGTAAAAGAAACATTGTTAATGTTTATCTGTAAATCTGAGAAATGTTTGGATTTCTTAGATCAAAACTGGGATGTGAAAGAATTAAATGAGGTTACTTGTAAAATCCAATGGAAGTCTATTGTCTGTAAATATATGATTGGCTCTCAAACTTTATTTTAGCCTTTTATTATATGAGATGGCATTATGTTAATGGAAATCTTGTAGCAATTGATTAGGACTTAGAGGATGATATTGAGAATCCATTGATCTTATTAGAGGTATGGTTTGAACATGAGCTCTTGATAATACTTAATATTAGGTCAAACATCTCCCTGCATCAATTGAGAACAGACTTGGCAAACAAGGAGGACCTATAAGTGCTTGATGATTGTGTTTGAATGCAATGACCGTAAGTTATGATTTCAACAATATGCCATTATTATTTACATACAATTGCCATTTTTGGAAATAATTACCAAGGAGAAAAGAAAGGAGCGTTTATGTAAAGACATGACCAAGAAGCAAGTTTTCTTGGTGCAACCGACTATGTCACAAGAATCATTAGAATCATTACAACCGACTATGACAGACATCTTGGAGACATTCAAAAAAAGCCTCTTGTATTCTTGATGGCAAAGAGTTAATCATGAAACCATTTTGTATTTCTAAGCGGCAATACAAGCAAAATCAATATGTTTTTACATTGTAAAATATTTTACATTTTGACATTGGATGATAGCTTTGCTCAAAAAATTAGGAGTAAGCTATGTGGCTTGGGAAGTGGGAGGGGAAGCTTGCTGTTCTCGGGGCGGTGAAGGGGAAGTAGAAGCTTGCATTTGTCGGGGAGGGAAAGACTACGTTTGTTGTGTTTCTTCCGTTTACGTAGTTTTCCCCTCAGATCCTTCAGCATCCAAAATATCGATTACCTCCCTGTTAGTCCGTGGTTGCTGATTCGGTGTTGGCAGCAATTGATTAGGACTTAGAGGATGATATTGAGAATCCATTGATCTTATTAGAGGTATGGTTTGAACATGAGCTCTTGATAATACTTAATATTAGGTCAAACATCTCCCTGCATCAATTGAGAACAGACTTGGCAAACAAGGAGGACCTATAAGTGCTTGATGATTGTGTTTGAATGCAATGACCGTAAGTTATGATTTCAACAATATGCCATTATTATTTACATACAATTGCCATTTTTGGAAATAATTACCAAGGAGAAAAGAAAGGAGCGTTTATGTAAAGACATGACCAAGAAGCAAGTTTTCTTGGTGCAACCGACTATGTCACAAGAATCATTAGAATCATTACAACCGACTATGACAGACATCTTGGAGACATTCAAAAAAAGCCTCTTGTATTCTTGATGGCAAAGAGTTAATCATGAAACCATTTTGTATTTCTAAGCGGCAATACAAGCAAAATCAATATGTTTTTACATTGTAAAATATTTTACATTTTGACATTGGATGATAGCTTTGCTCAAAAAATTAGGAGTAAGCTATGTGGCTTGGGAAGTGGGAGGGGAAGCTTGCTGTTCTCGGGGCGGTGAAGGGGAAGTAGAAGCTTGCATTTGTCGGGGAGGGAAAGACTACGTTTGTTGTGTTTCTTCCGTTTACGTAGTTTTCCCCTCAGATCCTTCAGCATCCAAAATATCGATTACCTCCCTGTTAGTCCGTGGTTGCTGATTCGGTGTTGGCCGTGGTGGCAGTGGGAGAAGAATGCAACTGTGACATGAGGAGGTCGATCCTAAAGATTGTTTATTAAGTTCTCAATTGTTTGGGCCCTGAACAAGTACAAATCCAAATCCATGTAGCCTGACAATGATGGATTCTACACAAAAACAAAAAACCCAGATACACACCATCAGGGAATGAAGAAGGAAGGGAACGAAGATATCATTTCCAAAAAAAGGTGCATGCTCACTGTTCCTGAGGGCAATTCAAAAATAGAGTGTAGCAACAACATTGCGTTGTAGCACTCTTCACCCATAGCTATACCCACCATTAGATTGCTTAGGGACTTTGCATTTCATAAATGATGTCCCGTCTAATAGTTCGGGGTCCTGGGTGATGGCCTCGAGACTACTTATAAACTTTCTAATTGATCTGCACACACAATTTCATAGTTATAAATACTGAAAGCCCCTCTCTCTCTCTCTCTCTCTCTCTCTCTCTCTCTCTCTCTCTCTCTCTCTCTCTCTCTCTCTCTCTCTCTATATATATATATATATATATATATATATATATATATATATATATATATATATAATGATTGTGTAGACTTACTATCTAATGGTGCCATGATAGCCTTTAGTTGAATTGGCCAAGTAACAACGCTTCGATTCCAAATCGTAAGTGATTAAACTCCGCTACGAACTAGAAGGCAATTAAGCATAGGAGAAGTAAGGGAAGGGAAAAAGACATAAAATATTCAAAGTAAATCAATATCCCTATTTTAAGATTGCATATCACTTGCTCTTGATGATATGCCATTAAGAGAAGCTGAGCTACATCAAAATTTATGGAGCTAAACCATGGGCATACATCCATGAGGGAATTCTGTCGTGAGGTCAGAACAGCCGAAAGGAGGGAATCTACAATATTAAATTTCTCTTGAACAAACCTGATGGGAGATTTGATAAAACCAGGTTGCATAACAAAATAACATTATATTAGTCACTTTAAGCAAGCAAAATACTTTAGAATCAAGATGATTACAAGGGTGTAGCAAACCTTAGAGCAACCAACAAAACTTGTGCAGATTTGAAAGAATCCGAACCTCCTCCATATCGAAAGGCTTGGCGGCTTCTTTGTTCGGGTCGGTGGTTGTGGATGATGCTCGCAAAACGCCACCATGGTTGCGAGCAGTGGAGGGCTGACAGGGTGAGGGAATCAAGAGGGACAGTGTGGCTTGGAGGATGGCATTTTTTTTAGGAAAAATAAAATTTTAGGGGGTTAATTATATACATTAAAAGAAAGAAAATCAAATTACACCAAAATTGAAAAAAGGAAAAATAAAAAGAGGCAAAGAGAAGAAGAAAAATAAGGGGGGAGGGGGGGTTGTGGGCATGCGGGTGCACGCTTGTGTTGCATTTTTGTTTTGTGCACACGTGAGTGTGCGGATGTATGGTGTGCAATTGTGAGGAATGTGCATACGTGAGAGTTTTGAACTTTTAGAGGAGTGTGCAAACGTAAAAATTTTGGCGTGAAATCCTAGAGTTTTTCATGATTGTGAATTACTTGAGAAATTCACATCAAAATTATTTCATCTGTTTGGATTACTAAGGTGACTAAAGATAAAATCTAGACTATTAAAGTCCATTGGTAAAGAAATTGCACTTAAAATATCAAGTCTACTTGGTGTGAAAAACTAGAGTTTTTCACGGCCCATGACTATCTCTAGTTTTTCATGCATGAGTATATTTTAGATATTAATGTCATGGTTATCTTTTAAATTTAGTTTAATTGTGGATGGAACTTAGCCTAATCAACTATGGTGGAAAAATTATTAGTCCATGTTATCGCCTTGAACTTGAAGGATAAGAGAAATATTCAAATGTGAAAAACCAAAGTTATTCATGCTATGAAAAACTCAGCTCTTGGGTAACTAGAGCCTTATAAATCTTCTCTTAAGTAATAGAGGCCTATATTCAAATGCTTCTCTTTCAAGTGAAGGTATTCAAGTACTTCTCTTTCATGAAGTCTCATAATAATAGTCTCATGTGGGTGATATTAAAAGAATTAATTTTGAAATTGGGTACATGCATTGGGATTTAGCCTATTGGAACATCTTTACATGCACTTGAGATCAGAATAGGTTTTAAGAGACAAAATTGCTCCATAAAGATAATGTATTTAACTACCAAGGATCTAACTGCTAGGGGTTTGGTCCTTCAACTAACAGACATCAAAGTGTGTGTCTGAAAAGTTTTGAATTCAAGCAACACCAATAGTGAAGAGTCCATAGAAGAAGCTGAGATGATTAATAAGAAAGTGGAGGAGAGCGTTACAAGCTCCCCCATAATATCTGACAGTTTGTTAAACATGGCCAAAGGTTTATTTGGACTATTGCCATGGATCAAGAGGCTCACTGAGCTAATGAGGGTCATGTAATGAGCAATATTGAAAGGTTCCTAGCATGAAGAGGAGTTGCTTAAGTAGCACCTCCCTTATAGACTTTCGTATAGAGACAAAACTATACTAATGAAAAAATCTTCTTCACTCTTAGGATCAAAAGGGACATGAAAAGTATTTCAAGGCTAGAGATATATTTTTCTCAACAAGTGAGGAGATAGAGGTAGAAATGAAATTCAAAGAAGCCCAGAGATTTAAAAAAATCTTAAATGAAAGAAAACAAGAATTGGATGTGAGAAGGGCCTTAAACTGAATAGAAAAACCTAGAAAGAATGTAAACTCTAGAGCCAGACACCTAGGAAAGGGATATATTAGAGGCTACAACACAAGACCAAGACCTTGCACAAGCTTTGATAAAGGGGATGCCACCCTTAGGAGCTAATTTAGGAATATCCAAAGGGAGAATGGGATATAGCTACCCTTCATGAGTTAGGAGGACCCAACCCAAAAAGGAGGAAACTTTCTACACCAAGGAGGAAATCAATAGGATGATAACTGATCCTCATGAGTTCCTCACATACATGCAATTAGTGCTATTATAAGGACATGGAAAGGTTCCCCTAAGGGAAGATGCATTGAATAGGGAAGTCCCATCTTTTCCCATGGTCTCAGCCAAAGAAGAGCACCATCGAGAAATCAACCTCATAAAAGGGGGAGGAGAAGAGGGAGAAGGATAACACACTTCACAAAACAGAGACCTAGTCTTAACCATAACTACCCCAGCTGTTTTGTTAAGAATGATAACATAAATAGGTAGGGGATGGCAAGGGAGTTGGGGACTACTCACATTCATGTCCTAAGGTAAAACACCATAAAGACATACCAATACCACATTATAAAACTTATGCAAAGCTTCAATGGGAGATGTTGACCCCATCCAACACGTGAAAATCTTTGAGTTCATTTGTGAAACATGTGGACTCATTGATGAAATCATAAAGATCCATTCATTTTTATAACGTTATGTAGGAAGGTACACTAAAGGTACATGGCTCTAAAGCAGAAGGGAGGAGGATAAGGCTAATTTTACTCAGTTGAAGGATGTATTTATGCTAAGTTTTGCAAACATAAAGCAATAAGATCATGAGTCAATGATTGATTATGTATCTCACCTTCTTGGGCACCTAGACTTGGGTAGCCGACCTTCGTCTATAAACTACACATATATGTGTCCTAGGCTAACTGATATACTTCCCTTTGATGCTGGCATTACACTTACCTCAGTTATCCCTTGTTTACATTATTATGAGCGCATTAGAGTGGAAAAATTAACCTTCTTTGACTTCTTGCACTCCATAAGTTTCTACCAAATGGTATCTTGCGTCCATTTTGACTAATTGTAGTAGTAGTATAATTCTACTAGAGTTGCAAATACTAAGGGCTCCACATTTTCATCCCATACTTGTGTAAGTAAGAGTATTCTAGCCAAATCTCTAAGGTTAAGCACAAATGGGTGCATTGGTAGGAGTAATAATCCGGAAGGTCTCTAAATTTGTAATCTCCCAAGAATGATCCAAAGAATATTGTGGGCACACAACATAATGTAAGAAGTTTTTAAAGGGTAAGTTAATTTTTCCATATTCTTTTTCACTTCCTTATCCACCCTAGGGTCCTAAGGTTTATCCTGAAAATATGTTTGAATTGACTCCTCTAGTTGGATCTCCTCATCTGTCTCTAGAAATGGGTGATTAAGATGAATATGATTGAACTCCCGTGTAACTTGTATCTCTAAACCCTCTAGGTGCACACACATCAATTAATATAGTTTCCAAATTTCTGAAGGTTGATTGATAAGAGGTACTTTGGTTGGCTTTAAGATGAAGATAACAGTTTCTAGCCTTATAATGTCCATAGGTCCTCATCTAAGTCAAGCTAAGTAAAATGTGTTTCCTAGGACACTAGAAATCCTCAAACATGCTTTGTAGTAAACTGAG
Organism: Cibotium barometz; assembly: GCF_041138505.1. Classification (NCBI taxonomy): domain Eukaryota; kingdom Viridiplantae; phylum Streptophyta; class Polypodiopsida; order Cyatheales; family Cibotiaceae; genus Cibotium; species Cibotium barometz. Next base: position 3,976,319 of record NC_141091.1, on the reverse strand, counting down.
AAGGAAGGGCTCTTCATCATCAAAGGAAATTAAGAGATTGCATAAGTACAGTGATCCATGCCCTAAAGTTAATCATATTTCTCTTTTCTCTTTGTGCTACCTGTATCTCATCCTCTTGGTACTTTTGGAGTTGTTTTCAAAAACTTTCCTAGGCCTTTAAAAGTTATATTTCCATTTCTTTGCATTGGTCGGTCAGTTGGGCATTCGTCTTTCATTCATGTTCAAGTTCCCCCTCAACCTTATCTTTATTCGTTTGAAGTTGAGCCATTTATTGAAACTCCTTGTTAGCCTTGCTTAGCTGATCCCTATCTTTCTTTGTGGCTCCTAATTCATGTAGCCATTCCTCGCACTTTTCTTGAGTCGACCCATGTCATTTTGAATCTTATGCTTTTATGCCATTCATAGTGTCGAACTTCTCTTTTATTCCTCCAATTATTCCAATAGACTAGATATGGCTACTTGTGATTCAAAATATTTCACCTAGGCCCAGAGTTTTTGGATGTGTTTGTTCATCAACTTTATATGATCCTTCTTTTTCTTAGAACTTTATCTTTACTTGTTTTTAGAAGTCCAGATTAAATCCTTGAGAGTGTCACAAGTCTAAGTTTGGACGTATAGGTGGCAAAACCATTATAGAGGATGGTGGCTTTCTCAGCCTCCCATTTGGTACAATCCTTCTTACCATGCCCCACATGATGGTAGAAGAAACATTCTCTGCTGATGGGTACCACTTTTGCTCTTTTATCTAGGGATAACGTCTAGTAATGCCCACCTTTACCTTTTCCTAGGTCATCTATATCTCTCTATCTCTCTATTATTTGCAACAACTTCTCATGGCTTAGACCTCCATTTGCACATGCTCTATCCTAGCACCATGAATGCTAACATGGTATTAGAGTAATCTTAGCTATGCTTTATATTTGCTTTCTACATTTTTTGATGTCACCTTCAATGATGAGTTTTTCTACTTCATTTTTTTGAAGCTATGTGTTTCTCAAGGTTTTGTATCTATGTTTTTCTTATTTCTCGTGAGAGTTACTTTGAGAATCTTTCTTACTATCTTTGATGTTTTGTGCTCCCTTGTTGTTGGGATGATGATTGCTGCTACTCCTAGGGTTTGGGTCATGTGTGGGCTTACTTTCATTTAGTAGCATCTCCTGATTTTGAGCTAGAGCCAAAGTCCAATTGTAAGGTTAATTCAGACTCAAAATTCATACGGTAAACTTGATGTTGGTATCCAACCCATGAGGAAACTTTGACTTTTCTTCCTCAGATTTTCCCATCCATAGTTATGCCATGGTGTCGATTTTGTTGGAGTAAGTCAGCATAAGTGACCCATTTTGGTAGATTCAATAAAACTCCTCAAGATTGGTCATGTTTAGGGGTGGGAAGAATCAAGTTTTGAGGTTAGACACAAAGGTGTCCCATACCTAGTTCAACGCCCCTATGGTCAAATCTACATGGAATTGACGAATGTTACCATAATAAAACATCCCCCTAGTGAGATATGGTGCCAAGATGGACTTGTCTTGTGTATCTATAATCTAAGCCAATGGAAAATATGTGACATATTGATGAATAAATTTTGTAATTGTAGAATAATCACATTTACTATCATAGTTACTAAAGTTTGATTAAGCACAGATGACGGTGGTGGATGGGGTGTTGGAGGAACTCAAGCCAAGTGCCATTTGGAGGAGTGCCGCTATCAGACTGTCCTATGTAAAGTTTCCAATGTCTATTGACGCTGGAGTTGCATGGCTTCTCTATCTAGTTTGGTTTGATGCTTTAGAGTTGCATGTTTTGCATGGTGTCGATTTTCTTCAGCTATGCATTTGAATTTTTGTTGCTCAACAAGATCTTAACATATTTGTTGCTCCACCAAGAGAAGAATGAGTTTAAATTCCAATGGGACCTTGCTATTTATGCCGCTCCTTAGGTTTTTTTTCTTCTTTTTCTTGTTGGAGTTATAGCTTTAGTAGTTTGTTTTATTCCATCAACTCTTGGATGAAATTTTTATTACTTTGAAGAAGCGTTCTTTCTTCTTTGGTGGTGTCTTATTTGTTGCTTGAAACACCCCAAAGTAAGAATCTATGCATATAAGTGTCCACCCAAGGCCGGTACTCATGAAAAGAAACACCCCACAATAATAATAAACTTACATGTTTGTTTGCCCAAGATTAATACTCGTAAAATAGAGCTTGAGAAGCACATATAAAGCAATGCAATTAGCATACACCACACAATGAGTGTACATGAACATCCATGGGAACTCACCACCCAATCGTACCATATACAATGGTAAGCCACCAATGGTAAGCCACCAAAACCATGGGAAGCCTGGATGATCAAGGCATGTATGCACCCCCCAATCCTCACGATTGTTGTCATTGGTATGGCTCTAACTAGTAGTATATTCTAGCCATAAGAGTTGGGTCCCTTGGGAGGCCCTCTCCCAAGGTAGGGTTCCATGCATGAAATTCCTCATGAATGATCCATAATCCCAACTAATATAGCCCAATAACTAGCTCACATTTCTATAATAATTGAGTGCAATTGGTCCCGAATTACTAGCCTTGTCCAAGCACAAGACATCATTATCCCCCTGCTAATGACATGAAGACTAGGAGACAAAATCTAGATACTTGCATCATTCTCCCAAGTGTAGTCCTCATCCACACAATCCCTCCATCTAATCAACCACTCAAAAATTGACATATTTCTAAGGATGTGCTCCCTACAAGATCTGCAACCACACCGCTGGCTCATGGGGCATATACACATATAGATCTACAAGTCTCGCAAGCTTCTTGTCAAAAACCAAACAATCTCTTGTACCAACTCTAGCACATGGAAAGCACACCCCATTGAAGGGTAAGTGTTTTGTAACGGTTTGGTCACAACGGAGCAAACCATGTCCATACAGATATGCCAACCCATAGAGGGGGAATCCAAGGATGAGGAAGAAACGAAAATGTATGCGTCACTACCTCCTCCGGACTTCAGTGAAAACTGGATACATGTGTTGGCTACCATGATGTAATATAGCCCAGGGGAACCCAGTATTTAGAATCTGGAACCATCCCTACGACTTGTATCTGCATGGTTAATTGGCAGACCATGGGTGAGGAATCAATCATGGAAGGTTTGAGACCAACCAGGCAGAAACTATACCAGATGAATCCTAAGTATGCGGCAATTGTAAAGGAGGAACTTGATAAGCTTATTTGTGCAGATTTCATCTATGAAATCGAACATACATATTGGTTGTCACCCATCGTGATAGTGCCTAAAAAGAATGGAAAATTTAGGGTATGTGTTGATCTTAAAAAGGTTAATGCAGCCACTAGGAGAGACCATTACCCATTACCTTATACAGAACACGTTTTGGAAAGAGTGGCTGGGAGAGAAGCGTACAGTTTCTTGGATGGTTTCTTCGGCTACAATCAGGCATCCACCATAGCACCAGAGGATCAACACAAGACAGCTTTCAACACAATGTGGGGAACATATGCATACAAGGTTATGCTGTTTAGCCTCACAAATGCCCCAGCAACCTTTCAACGGTTGATGTGCATAGCTTTCAAGGACTACTTACAAAAGTGGTTGGAAGTATTCATTGAGGATCATGGTGAGAAAAGAAACACAGCATGTGTTAGCCGATCACATGTTAAGAATTCCAAATGGGGAACCAGCAACTGGTGTTGATGATGATCTTCCTGATGCATGTTTATTTAAGTTAGACATGCTACCCGAATGGAGTGAAGAAATCTCAGAGTATCTAGTTTATGGGTTTCCATAGGAAATACCTTTGAATAAAGACAAAATGCGACGGCTTATCAAGCTTGCTGCACCTTATTAATTGATTGTAGGTGAGCTATATAAGCTAGGAAAAGATAACGTACTTAGAAGATGTGTTAGAGAGGATGAGTTTGTCACCATATTGGAGGAAGCTCATTCAAGGATAGCTGGCGGGCATTTTGTCGGAGAAATCACAGCTCGAAAATTTCTTTAAGCAGGACTATGGTGGCCTACGTTATTCAGAGATGCCATAGAATTTGTCAAAAGATGCAAAAAGAATGTCAACATTTCGCTATCCCACAACAAAGGGACAAGATGCCGCTAACCCCCATCATTGTAAGACAACCATTTGAGAAATGGGGGATAGATTTTGTGGACCTATTAGTTCAGCGGCACACCCATCCCAAGCCTGATATGTGATCGTAGGCCACCATTGACTATTTCACAAAAAATGGGCAAAAGCCAGAGCCTCAAAGAGAGCTACGAGCAAATCATCTCGAGGTTCGGATGTCTGTTAAAATGAGTCAGTGATCGCGGCTCACATTTTATTAATGAGGTGATTGATCATTTGCTTGCAAGGTTCCTAGTAATCCATCGAAAATCATCACCTTATTACCCCCACAGGAGGCCAATGGTCAAGCAAAGAGTACAAACAAGATTTTCTGTACTATTTAGACAAAGACATTGGAAGAAAATTGAACAGACTGGGAGCATAAACTGATAGCAGCCCTTTGGGCCTATCGCACATCATATAAGGTAATAACAGGATATACTCCCTTTCGTCTAGCTTATGGGGTTGAAGCAGTTATGCCCATGGAATACCTAGTCCTCCCAAGCTTAAGGATTTCCGTACAAGAGCATTTAACGGAGAATGCATTAGCCGAAAGACTAATTGACTTGGAAAAGCTAGATGAGACTAGGTTGATGGCATCAAATGGGCTCATGGTTGAAAAACTACGTACAAAAAATTGGTTTGATAAAAACCTTAAGCAAAAAGAACTAGAAACGGGGGATCTTGTCCTCCTCATATATGGTGGTGTCAGTAGCACCAGGAAAAAGAAACTTAAATACCGAGGTCTGGGACCATTCCGAGTGTCAGAAATCACACCTCAGTGATCTGTCCAAATTGAAACAATTGACGGCATCCAAATGGAGGGTTATGTCAATGGAAGTAAACTAAAAAAATATTTTGGACCACTGACCCAAGAGATACTTTTGCAAGAACATCTCTTAAAACAATAGAAATAGCTTGCAAAATAAAAAATCTAGCAAGCACAAGAAGAGGCTAAGGCTAGGGAGGCCAAGGCCAAACAATTAATGCACAAAAGACTGATACATGTCAACATGGCATTTGTGACCCTTTTGGACGAAGGGGAACTAAATATTGAACCAACGCAACTCAAGGTGGGATTGACTGTAGCTAAGAGCCATGCAATAAGTATTGCAATAATCGATACAGGGTCAAGTCATAACTTGATCGCCTATGAGACTTGGGTAGCATTAGATAAACCAAATCTTGAACCCCCATGGATGCACAAGTTTGTAGCATTCATTTGACAACCACAAAAGCCGAAGGGTATTTTAATGTTAATATTTCCATAAAAAATAATTCCTTGGTCGGAAAGGTGTTTGTCATGCCTGCAGGTTCCATGGAAGAAGAGATGATTCTAGGACGATCCTAGATCTATGCCAGTAAATGCAATATCCAATGGGAAGAGAGAATAGCATTGCTAAATAAGCACAGGCGAAAAGGTCATGTCCATACCCTTATGAAACTCGACAAACAAAGGGGGGAAGCACCTCATATCTAATAAATAAACAACGAGTACAGAGGCAATACCTCAGAAAACAGCACCAGCACCCGTTTCGAGAAGCTTGCCCACACAATACCCAATACCCAACATCTAAGGGTATGCAGAAGTGGGTGCCTAAGAACCTACTTAGGGGTCAGCCAGTCAAGACGGACACCATAAATAGTATAAAAACCCAAAGAAGAGCCTGCACACAATTCAAAAGTCTCACCTTGCCAACACAAACCAAGTGGAAGGACTCCAAGCACCCGAAGAAAATCCAAGGATTCCGTAAGCAATGGGTCAGGAAGGACTTATTGCAAGCACAAGGCTACTATTGAGGCAATGCAGCAATATGGGTACCTAAACCCAATCTAGTGGTCAATACTATAAACAATTCAAATTATCAACAAGAAGATGGTAAGGGTGTGCAACATCAACTCCCAGCCCAAGCTAGCACCACGCCAACTCTTGCGTGGAGGAAGAAGAAAAATCAGCCAATTGGGATGAGGAGGGCCAAAGAAACAGAAGTACCCACCCTATCTACAAGGCCGAACAAGGAATCCAAAGATAAAGACAAGGAAGTTCAGTAGTAGGGAGATGCAGATAGAAGCCCAGAAGTTCAGTAGGGAGATGCAGACAGAAGCCCCCCACAACAAGAAACAATGACAACATTGTTCAGTTGTGTGGAAGGAACAATAAAAAACTCCCACATGGAACTAAAAAGACTACATCAACGAATGCCCAACAGAGCCCAGGTGAACCCTTGGTTCTCATGGCAATAAACAAACAGGTATCCAATGTTTATACAAATGGGTATAAGGTAAGCTCTGTATCATTCACTCATCATGTGCATGATTGATTGATTGAGCATAATGAAAAATGAGAAAAATTTGATCTTATGCACTTTGACGTGAAACTGTAGAAAATGGTTTCACGCAGTGAAAAAGTCCTACGTGAAACTGTAAAAAATAGTTTTACGTCGTGAAAAAGACCGACATGAAACTGAAACTGCAGAAAATGGTTTCACATCGTGAAAAAATCTGACGTGAAACTGCAGAAAATGGTCTGACACCATGAAAAAGTCCAAAACAATTCACCTCGTGAAACGGTAATTTTCACGTAGCCACTCACGTAGCACCACGTGGCTTCCTTTCATTAAGGTAGTCACCCTGTCCGACGGCTACGTTATAAAATCAAATTCTCTTTCTTCTTTCGTCATTTCATCGTTTCGTTGTTTGTGATTATCGATCTTCTGCATTCGATTGCGTGCGCATCTCTGAGCTCCCATCCTCCTTACGATCTTCTCGACCATTCCCTTCAAGAAGGTGGGAGCTTGACTCTTATTTTGTTTTGTTTTCTTTTTGTTGTTTTTGTTACTGTTTGCAAGGAATCATAAGCATCAATTATATTGCAGAAATCATCATTAATCATTTCTCACTCATTCACGAACGCATCACATATGCACCAGAAAAAATCATACAAGTATAAAAATGCTATATGTAGATTCACAAACACCGAATCTTAGTTAGTTATGACTCCTTTTTTATGGGTCTGCGCTCTCATGACTTAAACCATTTCATGCCCAACCATTTCACGGGTCTGCGTTTCATGACCCTACCCATTTCATGGGTCTGTGTTTTCACGGCCCACCAACCATTTCAGGACCCAACTGTTTCACGACCTAAGCATTTCACGACCCAACCATTTCACGCCCAACCATTTCACGCCCAACCATTTCACGGGTTTGCATTTTCATGGCCCAAACCAACCGTTTCACGACCCAACCGTTTCACGACCCAACCGTTTCATGACCTAAGCATTTCATGGCCCAACCATTTCACGGGTCTGTGTTTTCACGGCCCAACCGTTTCATGACCCAACCATTTCACGAGCGAAGCATTTCACCACCCAACCATTTCATGCCTAACCATTTCATGGGTAAGCACTTTCACGGGTCAACCCTCTTTGCACCCTGCTGATTCACGCCATATGTTGATACTAACATACAATTACTTTTACACTAACGAAATCTCTAACCTATTCTCCATCAAAAATTATATATATATAAACATATGTATATACAAAAAATAAAAAATAATGAAAAGAAAAAGAAAAGATGATATCAAGCCCCACCAGTCTCATGAGACTAATCCCTTGTGACTGTACAGATGTCAGCCTTGGAGTCCGAAGCACATGAAACCCCGGTCGCATCACAAGCTACAAGTGCTATGGGATCCCCGGTCAGCCGGAGAAAAAAGATAATATGTAAACCAAAGTTGAATTTCTTGGGTCCCTATTCCCAAGCCTTCTAGGGGACTATCACCACCAGCAAAACGCATATGCCCCATGGAAAGCTAGCTTTCCATTACCACAACCCCGAGTGTCTGAAGATATTGGAGGAAGCTAAAGTTCAAGCAAAGCTGGAAAAAGTCAGCCTAAGTGCAATGGCGGCACAAGTACTCCCCCGAAAAATCGACACAGAATTATGTGCAGAGTACCTGAAGACCTACAACAAGGGGACCAAGAGAGGGAGAATCACAAAGGCAGATGGCACCACTGAAGAGCTCCTCATCACCGAGGACTTGATAAGAGAACCCCTACACCTTCCAGCTGTTGCAACTAGACACCATCCACACAGCATTGAGAAGATGCCATTGGAAGCCATGCTCAAGAAGCCATCATCATACAATTCGAATGGTGCTGAGTATGAGAATATTAGAGATGAGGCAACAGCAAAAGCTTGCAGAGCAATATCTTTGATGCTGCAAATAAAGCCAGTAGACGAATACAACAGGCTAAGCCTCAACAGAATTGCCAAGGTACATGAGGAGAAAGAGGATGATTGGGCATATTACCTACACAAGGAGATGGAGAACTATTTAAAAGCCCACCAGTCAAAGCTAAGTAACCCATACCTCCTCAAACACAGGTCCTCAACCATGTAGCGAAAAGGCCTCTCAAAGAGCTCGAACCAAAAGAACGAATGCAGTTAGCACTACTACAGGACCAGCCCAAGGTAACAATTGGAACTGAAGAAGAAGGGCAAGCCATCTTGATGGCAACACAGGACATCATAAAGCAGATCAAGAAAGACCGCATGAAAACATATAAAAAGATGCGGGGGGTTCTCACTGATGTTACAGCAGAGTCTCAAAGAATAGAGGAGGAAGTCGCCACTGAGATCCGGACTTACCAGGAGGCATTAAAGGAAACTCTCTTCACACAGATAACACAGGAACCCCAGTAACAGTTTACTCCCCCAGCAAGCCCTACCGTGCATTTATTTACAGCCTTATCTCCTCTCAAGGATTCTACACTAGTAGACACACTAATTGAAATAGCTCCAGAGCCAGCCACACCGAGATCCGGACTAACCAGGAGAGGCACTAAAGGAAACTCTCTTCACACAGATAACACAGGAACCCCAGCAATAGCTTACTCCCCCAGCAAGCCCTATCCTGGATTTATTTACTGCCTTATCTCCTCTCAAGGATTCTACACTGGCAGACACACTAATTGAAATAGCTCCAAAACCAGCCACACTCATGCAAGTTGAAGAAACAAGAATTGAAGAGGCAACCACCAAACAACAGAGGGACCCATGGAAGCAAGCAAATGCCAAAGATCTCTAGAGCCATCAAGTCCAAGCAAGCGGAGATGATTGGAAGATGAAGAAGGGCTACCATAGCTTGCCTCCTTACACAACATCGATTACCAGCAATTCTTGCAGGTGGAGACTGTCGAGGGACTTGACGAGCTCCTCAATTGACCACTAATTGGGCTGGAAACAGAATCAGGAACCACTACACTAAGGGAGCAGGAGCAAAAAGTTTGGTGATGCCATCTCCTCACAACCCATACGCTCCTTGACCGCAATAGTGCACTCTGGAAGCAAGTCAAGGAAATAGCACAAATGCAAAAGTGACAAGCAAACCTAGAAGCAACAAAGTCAACACATCAGGAAGTTATTATGAAAAGTTTGAAGGCTGCATAAGAGCAAGAAAAGAAGTACACATCCTTGGAAAATAATAACCTTGTTTTAAGCCAGACCATAGTCCAAAAGATCAAAGAGAATGGTGATCTCAATGCCAAGCTAGAACAAGCAAAGGAATAACTCCACAAAGAAGTGAACCACACAAAAGAAATCATAGCACTACATGAGCAACAAACACAAGTCTTCCAAGAAAATGCCACGGCCAAGGAAGAAGGGCTACAAAACCAAATCATGCAGCTAATAGCATAGCTCAAAGCAGAAGAGGAAAAAGCATATCGACTACAGCAAGTAGTACGGGAACTAACCAATAAGGCTCCTGCAGAGAAAATTTGAGCCCTCAATGAAACCATGAGTGCAAGCCAAGCAGAAGCACACACAAAAGAGTGGGCACACCAAGAAACAGTGACGCTGCTCACTCAACAGCTCCAAGAGACTCAGAACCTGAAAACCCAAAGACTCCAAGCGATTACTGTAGCTCAGGAAAGGGAAGTAACCACCTGCTGGGCCCAAGAAGTTGCCACACACAAAAGAGTGGGCACACCAAGAAACAGTGACGTTGCTCACTCAACAGCTCCAAGAGACTCAGAACCTGAAAACCCAAAGACTCCAAGCGATTACTGTAGCTCAGGAAAGGGAAGTAACCACCTGCTGGGCCCAATAAGATTTTAAGACTTAGATGCAGCAATAATGGTTAGAGAAACGACCATTTCCAACCTCCTTAGCAACACGGATTCTTGCGCCTGCAAGCTCGAGCGCCAGTTGGCAATACAAGAAAGAAGTCAAAGGCCGGAGCCGAGCAATGATCTTCATCTCCTCATTGAGCGTGCCTCCGAGTTGGGACAATTGCCAGTAACTCCTCGGACCCCTCCTTAGACTCTTTCTATGTTTTTGTCTACACTAACACTCTCTTTGCTTTTCAGTATGATATAAACCTCGCTGAAGATATAGCCCTAGGTGAACTAACTTTAATCAAACAAAATACTGAAAGAGACGCTGACCCCACAATAATCATGGGAGTTTTGAGAGGTGACTTAGTATTGACTAACCCTCAAGATATCTTTTTCTATCCCCTACACCCTATCATTTTAAACCTTCGTAGTTTGTGTTGCGTGCTCCAAAACTTAGAAATTCTAGACAACAGTGTCAAAAAATTAGACTTGTTTGTTCTAGATGACATCCCAGAGACGCCCGCCAACTACGAATTCGTAACACAAAAAAGTTACCAATGGGTATGACTCACGGGGCTGGTTAGAGGTCTATAATCTCACCAATATCTAAACCTCTGTGAGTCCACTCTATATCACCCTTATGGCATTCTAAAACTCTACAATAATATTTACAAACATTTAGAAGCCATGATGACAACTGTACAATACAATTTTGATGCTACCCATATAGGGTACCCAACTATAAATGAAGAGGAAATTCCAAACTTAAGGGAATTCATTAAGACTCATAATCCTAGTCACCCATCGCCTAGCACAGAATAGGGTCAAGAAGAAACCTCTTCATTTTTAAAATCCTTTTACCTTGTCTACACTAATGTCGCTAGTAAATTACTTAACCCCTATCCTACCTCGCAACCTACTAACACCTCTCAGGCCGAATGCATCTTCTCATTTTTTATCCTCCTAAGACTAATTTTCCCACTAACACTCTCGCCCCCGAGGAGGTACTTGCAACTACCTCATCTCCGCCACGGCACGCTGAAGAGGTAAGATATACTACACCAAAAGATAATCTTCAATCATTTACTGATGACATAATTTTGGATGATTTGACATCTGCAGAATACAAGGGACTTATCAGAGCAGGCAATCCACTTTTGAAGCCCAAACTGATGTTTAAAGCACTAATGCAGATTATTCCTTTTTAGCCTACTCGAGTCGACGGATCATGACGAAGGCATACTCAGAGGTCACTCCAACAAGGCAAAATCATGTACCATACCCTCTCCATGCACCACGACCTAATCTTGAGGAATCGCTTCCATTGGCGGGAGAGGGTACTTTATGGGCAAACGTAGCCAGGCACATAAAGCTCGCCAACCCATAATTGGCAGACTTACTGGAGATTCGAATAGTCACTTTTATGATCAGCTAACTGTTTCCGTAGGTGGAGAAAAGCAAACCCTGTACACACCAAAGGCAGCTACGCTGCCATCACCACTACTGAGGAGCACCCCTGCCTGGAGGATTTTGGACTTCAACCCAAATGGAGAAAGGAGTACCTCGAGATTCCTGAATACAGCCAGGTGTACATGAAAACCACTCACATTGCGGGTCGATCCATTGTACATGCCAATCAAGAGAAGATGGACTTCGCTAGAATTTCACGAAGCCAAAAGATGTGACTCTCATGTGTGCTACAATTTTCCAATCTTTGTACCAGCAACTTTTGGCTACATACAAGAACAAAGACAACAACTTTTGGCTACATACAAGAACAAAGACAACAGTTATTGACATGGATTCAGGCGTGGCGCAACATTCCCGACCCCGCCATTGTAGCCAGTGTCAGATTTTTGAAGCGGGTGGTGGTCCTTATAGACCAACCAAAGGAACATTATGATGGTCATGAAGTAGACAACTTAATGTTCGACATGAACCCAAGGCCCATCAGATCGAGGGATCATGGTTTATTACCACCGTCTTCGTTGTCTTCCAGGCTACATGCACATCATATTTGAAGATATAGTGGATACTGGATTTTGGAGATCCCATTTAGCCTTCAAACGAACACTTAAAAAGCTTTAATCCAAGAGGAATTTTAACCGACATGAGTTCGGTTCTTCCAACCTCGGTAACAGGTTCTAAGGACATAACCTACATCAGGAAGGGGGGGATGTTAATCCCATTTTGGATTAACAAACATGATCCTCAATTGAGGATAGTAATAAGTGACATGAAACGGCACTATAAAAGTTGTACATGTAACGTACCCATCTTCACTAATAAAGAAATGTCCATGTAATTATGAGTTTTTATGGTATAAATATCAATGATTTTATTATTTGAGTCATTTCTACTTGGAATCTTCAAATTCTGAGCCCAAATTTGGAATCTGCGTGCGATTTTACCCTAATATAGGATTTTATAGCATCCAAAACGGACACTGGATCAAGCCTATACGCTAATTTCAATCATTTTAGTTAAAAAACGGTGACCTTTAAACCTTAATAAATGCACGACCGCACGTCCGATTGACGAACGGTCTGAACCCCTGTGACCAAGAGAACCTCCCGGACAAAAAAAATTTTCGCCCCCCGGGGTGGTCCGGCACGCAAATCGAGGCGGGCGTCCCAAATTTGGGTACCTCGCCCCAAAATTTGGTCCGTACACACTTACTAGGGTGCCCGTACAATGACCGCCCAAGAACCAAAGGACGACCGCCCACTATATGGTCCACGCGTACCCTTACGTGGACACCCATGCTGCCCCAGACCAGATAAGGTACATGCGTACCACTCCTTTCCCGGACAACCGACACCATACCTTTCCCCTAGACCCATGCAGGCCACTAATCCATAGCCTTTGAAGGTACACCGTCCTTTCGTCCTTGCTTTGCACAGTACCCGTACCCCCACCCCTCTGCTATATATACCCCCGGGGTGCTCCTCAGACGGCACGCATTTTTGTGTAGCGTATGCCCTGCTGTACCGCCATCCGTACCGTCGTCCGTCTCTGTGTAGCGTACTTGCTGCAAGTACAGCCGCCCTTGCAGCCACCCCTCTCACACCCCCTCATTTGGCTCTTTTCAGATAAGCCAATTTTCCTCCATCCCCCTCTTGCTAGGAGCCAGTGTCCTTAACTCTTCTCCCCCCCCCCGTGTGAATAGACTTACAGAGAGGCTTGCAGCAACCCCTCCCAGCCCTCTCCACGTTTTTTGCCTTTGCCCTTAAGGACATCTCACAATCCCCCCCATTTGCGTAGACTTTAATAAGGGTTTTTTGACTCAAGAAAGGGTTCGTGCGCCATATTCTTTTGCTCATACGGTGAGCAAACGAGCTTGGAATTCAGATCCGACTGAAGCGTTTCGATCGCAGCAGCGAGCTCTACAAGGCGACGCCTAAGATGGCCTCATCTCGGAGACGACAAAATATTGCCTCAAGAGGAACACGTAACAACGAGATGGGGGAAGATGCGCCCAATGCGGCTCCAGTCCTCCCTTTTCAAGCCCCTCAAGGAAACGGTGGCCAGGTTAGCTTGGTTAATTTTCAAAAGAAGAGATT